>NC_045558.1:1637282-1699782 GCF_009769535.1 Thamnophis elegans | reverse complement strand
GTGGCAAGAAAGTTTGTAAAATGGGGCAAAATTCCTAATCTTGCTTAGAAACAGGAGTTTGGAGCTCTATTGTGGTCTTAAGTTGAGTACTACCTGTACAGCCTGAATTCTGCAAATATGGAGGAAAGTCTCTTAAATTAAATCCTGGGAGTTGAGGTCCTCTCCTCTTAAAAGCATGCTGGCTGGGGGATTCTGGCTGAATTGAAAGTCCACAAGTCTTAAAGTTGCCAAGACCCCCCTGATCTAGAGAAAGCTAGTAGGCTTTTGTGTGCTAAAAATATTGTTTTTTCCTCCCCAGTATGCAACTTAACTCCAATTTATCCAACAGGTATTCGTCAACTTGCTGTTAAACATACAGGATTTGGAGGCCAGAGAATACCAAAACTGTAACCCTGCTATTTATTTCCAGGTTCCAGTCACTTTTGATGACCTGTCTGTTCATTTCAACGAGCAAGAATGGGGCAATCTGGATGAACTGCAGAAGGATCTGTATAAGACAGTCATGAAAAGCAATTATGAGATGTTGGTTTCAATGGGTGAGAATATATCATCATTCATTGTCTTGTTTAGCTTATGCGGGTTTCCAATCAATATGATCCCGAGCTTTCTTTTCCCAATTGGATCTGCCATTTTTGTCGATCCCTTTAGGCCACCTTGTTCTAGGTGTCTTTTGTGGCTGTTTTTTTAATCAAGTGGGATCTGTTCTATGACTGCTTTGGTCCACCTACCCTCAGTCCTTGCTCTATGTGACCAGCCCATTTCCATTTCAGTTGGTGTCCTCTTTTGAGGGCATTGTATATTTTTGTTTGTTATCTAATCCTGAGGTTCCCAAACTTTCAAGCTTGGCGGCACAGCACAGTCGGTGTGTGAGTGGCAGACACGGGCATGCACAACTCCATTTGATGCACGTGGCTCGCACACGTGCATGTTCCCTCCCCTTGCGCAAATGGAGCTTCATGCACGAGTGGAGGGTGCTTGCACTCAGGCGTGAAACTCCAATCGTGTGAGGGGTGGACATTTGTACTCATATGCGGTTCCATTCATGTGAGCATCCTCCACTCCTGTGAGTGGAGATTCAGGTGCGAATTCAAGTGGCATCTGGTCACACGCGTGGATATTCGCACAGGAGGGCAAGCACCCTCTATTCGCACAAGTCCAGCTTCATGAACGAGCATTTGCCCACCCCTGCTCTAATCTATGTGCAGAGTGAGAATATAAGATGGCGTTATTCTTACTCACTTTGATTTATTCGTTTTGTTTTATAAAAATTATGTCCTAAGAGGTTTAGGAGATGGAGGAATTGGTGTGGTGGGTGTGGCCAGGAGGCCTTTTGTATAATTATATTTTATGTGCCAGTTGTGATTTTTCCTGGGTTGGGAAGCTTTATTCACAGTCACTACAGATAGTTCTTGACTTGCAACAGTTCATTTAGTCATCTCCTTTTAATGACCCCATAATCCCTTGTGGAGTGGAGTCTGGGCAACTGAATGGAGCTAGCAGAGTGTTTGCTGGTAGGATGCCTTTCCTGTCGCCAATGCGGAATTTTGTTCAGCAGATTTATTCTCATCGTGTCCAGAGAGAGAAATATCTGCCTCTGCCCAGAATCGAACTCAAAGCCTCATGATTGTGAGGTGAGAGCTCCACCCCTAGGCCACCACAATACTCTATAGCAGTTCATTTAGTGACCTTTCGAATTTACAAGGCACATATGAATCAGTTGCTTAGCATCTGAATTTTGATCACGTGACCACAGGGATGTTACAACAATAATAAGTGTGAAAAGTGATCTGTCCCTTTTTCCAATGCCATTGTAACTTTGAACGGTCACTAAATGAACCGTTGTAAGTAGAGGACTACCTGTACTGTTTTGGGCAAGACGTCCCCAGATGGACGTCGCCCCATTTCTAGTGACAATGTTCTCTTTTCCTCTTATTTTGCCTTTCCCCTAAAATTTGTTTGTGCAGTTGTGAGATAAAAACCCAATCATTAAATCCTCACAAGACAGAGACAAAACTGGTTCTCAATTCAAAAAAGTTTATTTACAGAAAAATAAGAAGCGTTTGCGAAGGCGGCCACCAAGTCTCCTCCCAAGTGGATGGAGAGCAAAGAATAACATTCAAACAGTACATTTCACACTCTCTACTCCTAAGAAACTCTCCCCCTCTCCTGCTCCTCCATTGAAGTCATGGCTTTCGTCATCCCACACTGTAAAAGGTCAACTTGGCCGTTTCTCTCGAGAGGCCCCTGTCTCTTGTTTGGGTTTCCCTGGTGCCTTTTCGTCTGAGCAGGTGGCTTCCTATCTCACTTGTACGTGAGAGTGAGACGCCTCTGTAAACGGCTTGGAATAACAACATAGGCCCCTATCTCTTGTTTGGGTTTCCCTGGTGCCTTTTCGCCTGAGCAGGTGGCTTCCTATCTCACTTGTACGTGAGACGCCTGTAAACGGCTTGGAATAACAACATAGGTTATCTTGTCCTCTTTACTCAACGCGTTTTGTGGTTAGCAAAAGCAAAGTAACTTTTTACACATTTTAGGCAAGAATATAATGGCTTGTACATTTAACATTGTAAAGGAATACAAAAGTAACCTTTTAACATTTTATAAAAGAGTAACTTAATATCATTTCCTTCACGGTTAACAAGTGTATTTTCATTTGTTCCATGAATAGATTATGCGATTGCCAAGCCTGAGATCCTGACCCGGATTGAACAAGGAGACTCCTTGTATGATACAACTGTTGAAACCATGTCTGAGAATGACACACCAGCACATCCTGGCACAGGTAAGTGTACTGCTTCTTGAAATATACAGGTTAGCATCATCAGTTAGAAGAGAATGGGGTTTGCACAGTGGTGAAATTCTTTTTTTTTTTTACTACTGGTTCTATGGGCATGGCTTGATGGGCGTGGCAGGGGAAGGATACTGCAGAATCTTCATTCCCATGTCACTCCTGGGGGAAGGATACTGCAAAATCCCCACTTCCTCCCCACTCTGGGGCCAGCTAGAGGTGGCATTTGTCGGTTCTTCGAACTACTCAAAATTTCCGCTATTGGTTCTCCAGAACCTGTCAGAACCTGCTGGATTTCACCCCTAGGTTTGCGGAGTAGAGGAGAAAAAGAAGGGGGGGGGGAGAGAAGGAGGACAAGGAGTGTGGGATCCTTGGTGCTTTCTGGGCTGGATGGTTTCCTTGTGAACATCTCATGACCCAACTGAGGAACAACGTCCCTAAGTCAGTTTTTTCGCTGCCTTGTAAATTTGGTCGGTCACTAAACGAACTGTTATAGGGTGTTGTGGTATCGTAGAGGTGGAGCTCTTGCCTCACAATCAGGAGGCTGTGAGTTCGACCCTAAATAGAGGCAGATATTTCTGTGGGCACGGTGGGAATATGTCTGCTGAATACAGCTCTGCATTGGCGACAGGAAGGGCATCCGGCCAGTAAACACTCAGCTCCATTCAGTTGGCCAGATTCCCCCCCCATGTGGCATGTGGGGGCATTAAAAGATGATGGTGGGGATTTAACAACCAGCACAGTGAATTGGACACCGTAGCAAACCAGGAACTGATAAAAGAGCTGACCTGTTTGCAAAACTCGGCTTCTCCAAAACCAGGGCGACCACCACATTTTGAACCCGGATGCTTTTCAAGGGTGGGTCACCTTCAGACCTTGGGGGTTTTGACCTTGGGGTTTACGGCAACCTTTTCCTCTCTCCCCCATTCAGAGTCCCCTGTTGCTCCGGTTGATGTTTCTTTGTGGCTGAAAGAAGAAGTAGAAGGACCTCAAGGCGGTGGCATCATCAGGCCTCCTGAGGAGATCAGTGCTGGACTTCCTGAGGGTGAATAGACAGTGTCCTGGAATTGTGGTTTGGCTTAGAAAGAAGGGAGCCTTTGCTCGTGCCTTTTTTCCCCATAAGGGAAAATCTTCCTTGCTGGCCCAAAATTCCTCGTCTTCCTCGTTGACCAGGGAGATGAGCATCCCAGAATCTTGCTTCCCTCTGGACCGTGCTAGAATGACATATTCTGGAAAGAAATGGGAAGCTGGTATGAATAAATCGGACATCTCCTTACTGCTTATTTGTTATTGATATATTAGATTTTTAATCTACCTTGATTACTTTGTAAGTAACTGAAGGTGGGGAAAATCTGTAATATTCCTTTCCCTTTCTATTTTTCCCACAATGACCTGGAAGGTGAGTTGGGTTGGGAGAGAGGGACTGGCCCACAATCACCCAGCTGGCTTTAATACCTGAGGCGGAACTGGAACTCACTGTCTCCCGGTGATTAGCCCAAACTCACTCAGCTCTTTTTCATGCCTACGATGGGACTAGAATTCATTGTCTCCTGATGTTGGGGACAACACCTTAACTTTGGGCGCCATAGGTGTCCCTGACATGAGTGACGACGATCTGGCCACGTCCACCCTCCCCCCACAACCTCAAGGTCAAACATAACTCTGATGCGGTTATAACCCTCAATGAAATCAAGTTTGGCACCCCTGTGTCCTCAGTGGGCCTTTTTCTTCTCCAGCTGAATCCCATCAACTTCCGGTTCATCTCGGCTTGTTTCCAACCATCTTCTTGACTCTTAATGCCGCAGGCAGTCGTGACCCGACAAATGCGCGCCCGACAACAGCGTGCCGACAAAACTGCGGCGATAAAACCTCGCCGACAAAAGAGTGCCGACAGAAGCACCATTACGGTTAAGGTAAGGGTTAGGGTTACGTTTAGGTTTAGTGTTAGGGTTAGGTTTAGGGTTAGGTTTAGGGTTAGGTTCAGGGTTAGGTTTAGGGTTAGGTTAGGGTTACCTTTAGGGTTACCTTTAGGGTTAGGTTTAGCGCGCGCTTCTGTCGGCGCGCTTCTGTGCTCATTCGTCGGCGCGATTTTGAACTCGCGCTTTTCTTCCCACGCTTTTGGCGAGCGTGCATTTGTTGGTGAACCGCAGGCAGTGCCCTTACATTTTGCCTCCTCAGTTCTGCTTCTGCACACTTCTTCCAGTCCATGAGATTCCTTGATGTGAGAGAAGAGCAATGCCCATTTTCCTCTCTTCTGTGTCCAGGTTCTTCGATGGAGTATGTAGACATACCCTCTGGGATTAAAGAGGAGATGGAGGAGGTGTGCTTGGGCCCCGGGGAGTCCCACAGAGAGCACATGCAATACGATCCTAGTGAGGGTAGGTACCCCTTTCTATCGAGAGCTATATAGCATTTAAATTTATATATCGGTTCATTGTGCTTTATAGCCCACTCTGAGCCGTTTAGAGTCCGTATATTGACCCAACAATCTGGCTTCTCTTTTTAACTCACAGTTGAAGTCCTACTGGGCTGGTATCTATATATTTCTTTATTCTGATCATTGCTGTTATCAATAGAGGGCGATATTTGAAGCTCAGGATTGAACGGTGGAGTCCTTGGTGCTCTCTGAACTTGGTAGTTTTCTTGCGGACGTTTTATGACCGAACTTGGCAATATCATCAATCCTGTAGGTAGTGGGGTTTGCAGAGGAGGAGAAAGCGGGGAGGAGGAGGGCTGGGTGGCCCTTGGTGCACTCTGAGCTTGGTGGTTTACTTTTAGACGTTTCATGACCTAACTAGACAACACCATCAGTGCTAAAAGGGAGTGGCGTGTCAGGAGGAGGAGGATTGTGGGGTCCTTGGTGCTCTCTGAGCTAGGTTGTCTGCTTGCAGACATTTCATGACCCAACTAGAGAACATCGCTAATGCCAGAAAGGAATGAGGTTAGAGAGCAAATACCATTCCCTTCTCTCACTGATGATGTTACCTAGTTGGGTCATGAAATGTCCCACAAAAACCTTCAAGTTCAGAGAGCACCAAGGACCTCACAGTCGTTGCTATATTAAGCTGATCTAAGATCCCCAAACCTCTCCCTGTCCCCACTTTATGTTTGGGTCAACATCTCAACAATCCTCAATCTCCATGGGTGTTGGTATAGTGTGTATTTCATCAAGGCAATAAATTGGAGCCCTTGTCTGTTTGTCTTGTCTGTCTGTCTATATCTGTCTGTCTGTCTGTCTGTCTGTCTATATCATCTATCTATCTACTTATCTTTTTCTTTCTGTCTCTGTCCTTTCTTTCTTTCCCTCGGTCTTTCTCTTCCTTCCCCCCCCTCCTTCCTTCCTTTTCTCTCTTTCTTTCCCTCCTTCCTCCTTCCTTCCTTCCCTCTTTCTTTCCCTCCCTCCCTCTTCCTTTCTCTTTCTCCCGCCCTCTTTCTTTTCCTTTTTTCTTTCTTTCTCTTTCCTTCCCTCCCTCCTTTCCTCCTTTCTCTCTCTCTCTCTCCCTCCCTCTCTTTCTTTCTTTCCAGAGTACCAGACCATTACCATTTCTGAAGAGCATCTCTGTGGACTTCAGGAAGACCAGTGTGCTCAGGACCCGTTGTTCTTCGGGGAAGGCCCTAGCTCTGGTAAGAGGAGAATTCTCGGTTCTTCTGATGTCTCTTTTGAACGGTGGCGGTAGTTTATTTGTTGAGATGTGGCCTTCCCACTGAATTAACCAAAATAATTCCACCTTGCCAGGGTATAGGCTAGGAAGCCCACAAGTCCTGGTCAAGAATGTCAGGGAGCAGAGTTTGGGGAGGGCAGGATCTGCTTCAGGTCGTCCTTGAATTACAACATTTCCATTGCTCACACTTAAGGGAGTTCTGCCCCATTTTACGCCTTTTCCCCACAGCTTTTGCAAATCACCGCAGTTGTTCAGTTGGTAACAGAGTGAATCTGGCTTCCCCTTTCGCTTGTCAGTAGGTCGCCAGAGGCGATCACTTGACCCAGGACGCTGCAACTGTCATAAATACATGCCAATTACCGAATTTTGATCATGTGACCACGGGGGTGCTGCAATACTCGTAAGTTTGAAAGACAGTCATAAATCCCCTCCCCCCCCAGTGCCGTTGTAACTTCCAGCGGTCACTAAACAAATGGTTGTAAATTGAGGATTTCCTGTACTGGGCTCAGTGGCCACGTGACAAACCATTGTGCTAAGAGGAATCAATTTTTCCTTGATTTGACTACTTGACTGTGTGCCGTCAAGGTATTGTTGGCCACTAATAACGGTCATTATTAATGATCAATAATAATGATAGTGTTAATTTTTATAGTAATAGTAATTTTTTTTTTTTTTTTTTTTGTATAAAATATTTTATTCAATTTTCACATTCCATTTGCAATCATTTATATACAGGGTATTTACTATAAGAAAAGAAAAGAAAAGAAAAAGGGAATAAAACGAACAAATAAAAAGGAAACACAACTCATCATTCACAACCCCACCTAACCCTTGCATCCTCCATACACCCCATCTACCCCCTCCAACTTTCCTTTCTCCCTCTAACACTCCCCTCCTACTTCCCTTTCCCCTCAAACCTTCCTTCTCCCCTTGCTCCCCAGACACCCTCCTTACATTCCCCTTACTCCTTCCTTACTCCTCCCTCTTCCTTCCCTCTACCTCCCTCCTTGGTGTATGCCTTTATTCGAGTATTGTTTGATCTGATAAAAGTAAAGTGAACCAAGGAAAATAATAATAATAATAATAATAATAATAATAAAAAAAAGAACCACCGTATATAAATACATTCTTGTTCTTATTAAAACTATATTAACACCCCCCCACCCCACCCCCCACAATCCCCATCCCTAATCCTCCCGACTTCCCAGGGCCCACACCTGGCACTACCTTCTATCTAAAATATCTTGTATACATATGGATTAAAAAATAAAAGTAATATATCAAAAAAAAAAAGAAAAGCAGAGAAAGGAAAAAAAAAGGAAAAAAAGAAAAGAGAAAAGAGAAAAAAGAAAAAAAGAAACCACTCTTTGTGTTGATCTCAGCCCCCCATCTTTATCTATGCTTAAATAGTATAAATCATTCTATCTATATTTTATTCTCATCTCTTACTTCTTTGCTATTTACCCCGACCTTCTGTAGGCTCTCCCGTTCCCTTCCTAAACCTCATGATCCCTTCCAATAAGATTTAAGCAACGTGGTTCATGCCATATATTCAAATATAACTTTACAGACAAGTAATCAAACTTTCCCTTCTAGTAAAATTTAAACAACGTAAGTGATCTTTCTTTACCCCTTTTTCAAACAGTAATTCAAAATAATCTAACCAGATTTCCCCTTCTTAGTAAAGTTAAGCAGCGTAGATCAGATATTACTTTACACAGGAATCAATTTCTATCTTAAGATAATTCCAACCGACTTCCCCTTCTAATAGAATTTAAATAACTTAGTTCATTCCACATGTATTTTACCCTCATCCCCCACTTGTCTGATATTTACCACTATCAAATTTATACTACCATTTGTTTAAAATATAACTCAGAGCGATTTGTAGCATAAATCATTCCACATATTCCAATAATACTTTCAGCAAGAGTCAGTTAACCTTCTATTTTAAGGTAGTCGCTTCTAACAAAGTTTAAACAACATAAATCATTCCGCATTCTTTTTACAGTTATCTTAAGATAATCCCAAGCGGCTTCCTATTCTAATAAGCTTTAAACAACATAAATTTTGCCCTCTTCCCTTGCTTGTCTGGTATTTACCTCAAATAACGTAGTTCATTCCACATGCATTTTACCCTCATCTCTTGCTTGTCTAATATTTACCACTATCAAATTTATACTAGCGTTTATTTGAAATGTAACTCAAAACTATTACAACCAACTTTCCCTTCAAATAAAAGTTAAATAGCATGGATCATATTCAAATAATACTTTCAGCAGGAGTCAGTTAACCTTCTATTTTAAAATAGTCCCATCTAACAAAGTTTAAACAACATAAATCATTCCGCATTCTTTTAACCACTATCAAATTTATGCTAACGTTACTTTAGAATCTAGCTCAAAGTAGTTTCACCCAGCTTTCCCTTCTGATAAAAATTAGTCCACTTTTTCTACCGGAGAGAGGTCTCAAACCCCCATTCAGTCCTCAACTTTAGGAAGTCTTTTGAAGTATCTAAATTCTCGATCTGCGTTCTTCTGCTTCTCCGAGGGAGGAGGGGCTACCCCCTCCATCTTGCAGCCGCATGGCCAGCCGTTTGCTTTCTCCTTCCGCTTGTCTCTCCTCTCTTCCAAGCGCATCAGGAAGTCCCGCCTTGAGAATCCTACAATAGAAATCTTGAGCCTCCGAAACAGAGTTAAGACGAAATCTTTGATTCTCAAATGTAACCGTGATGCCGGCAGGGGCCTCCCATCTGTATCGAATCTGTTGACTCCTAAGCTCTTTAGTTAAAAAGGTGTAGTCCCTTCTTGCTTTCAACATCTGGGAAGGTATATTTTTGAAGACAATCACGTCCTGGTCATCAACTCGGAGACTGTTATTATGAAACTTTTGCACAATCGCGTTTCTAGATTCTTTTGTAGAGAAATGTATAATTATATCCCTCGGGAGCTGTCGCTGTTCCGCTATCAATGAATTCTGGCGATAGATTTTCCGAATCTGCCAATCAAAGTTAAGTCCCGGGCTTCCCAGCGCATGGCTGAAGGCTTCAGCAAAGGTCTGTTTCAAATTCTCTTGCTCCTTTTCACGGAATCCTCTGACTCTTATTGAAAATGCCTTCCTATCAAAATTTAGCATCATAAGCTGTTCTTCGTTATTTCTAATTTTTTCTTGTAAAATTTGAATATTGGTAGTCAAATCAAAATTAGCCTTCTCCAGACTTTCCAATTTGTTCTCTATTTCAGCAGAGTAATCCGACAGGGCAGACACGGCTGCAAACGTATTCGCCTTCATTTGATTAACTTTAGATTTTAGATCATCATAAAGTTGCAATACAAATTCCTTAAGTTCTTGCTTAAAGGCATCAAAGATTTTAAAGAGATATTCCTGTGTTAAAACTTCTCCAGTAGAGGGCGTAGGAGACAAAGGCTGTATTTCCAAAAAAGATTCTTTAAATTCTTTAGACACATTTGTAGCAAGACGCTTCTTTGATCTGGGTGCCATAATAAATAAACAAGTAAGCAGCGCTTCGCTCCCCTCTATTTCCAAAGAAAAAGAGTTTATTTTGTTAAGGAGCGGTCTGCAGGAAGATAAGCCCGGCTAAGTACATCCAGTAATCATCCACGGAGAGAAATCGCCATTTTGAAGTCTATTTAAACAAAGAAGTCTTTAAGACGAATGGTGCTGGTATTTAAGATAGTAATAAAAGCATAAATCTCACAGGGGTGGTACCCTCCCGTATCAAATCTAGCTTGAAAAAAACTTTGTTTTGTCCTGGGGGGGGGCTAGCCTGTCTGGGGCTGCCAAAAAAAAAAAGGCAGCTGAGAAGAACTGGCCGGAGATAAAAGCTCCGCTTCGGCTGGATCTAATCTTTAATTATTAATGATCAATAATAATGATAGTGTTTGCCGTTAATGGCTGTTAATTATGATTTCTCCAGAATAATTTGGCCCTTCGACTCTTCCAGCAATGCAACCATGACTGCTCCGAGTTCATTCATCTTTTGTGGGTTGTCCTCCTCTCTTCTTTCCTTCTGCGTTTCCTGCCCTTGTGGACTATCCAAGCAAGCGGAATCGTTGCATAATACGATAATTTAAGCCTGGCCATTCGTGCCTCGAGGGAGAAGTCTGGATTGATTGGCCTGATTGCATCGCACTCGTGTCAGAAGCACTGAGGGGCTTCTGTGTTGATCGGATTAGCTGGTGACATCACTGCTCTAGGGCCGGGGAGGGGGGAATGCCCACTTGAAAGCTCCTTTCATGTCCCCAACAGGAGCTGGAGGGAAGGACGGGAGCTCACCCCGCCCTAGAGCAGCACCGGGTCTCAATTGTGGGCTTGATGACCTCCAGCCTAGCATCCTAACCATGCGAGCCACCATGCCCCCAATTGTCTTGATGATCCATGTATTTGTTGTCTGGGGAATTCTGGGAGTTGAAGTCCACAGGTCTTAAAAGTTTCCTCAGTTGAACACCTGATTTACATGCTTTGAGCCAGGTAGTGAAATTGTTACCCAACCAGGAAAATATATATTTACGCTTCTCCCACCTGAAGTTAAATTGTTCTGAAACAATTAAACTTTTTTTAATAAAAAAAATATCTCTCATTTCTCCCTCTGTCTACAGTATTCTGCAACGGGCTCTTATTTTCGCTTGCCATGTCCTCAAAGGGGAAGAGAAAGGGCCACGGTTCATCCGAAGAGCGTAGCAAGAAGCACAGGAAGGCCATCAGTCTGAATTTGAAGATGAAGATCATCAAAGCCTACGATGCTGGGAAGAAGGTGAACATCATTGCTCAAGAAGAAGGGCTGGCCCATTCTACCATCTCCACCATTTTGAAGAATAAGGAGCGGATCAGGGAGGCCATGAAAGGATCGCCGGGGACGAAAGCCATTATTACCAGGCAACGCAAGGGCCTCATCCACGAAACGGAGAAACTCCTGATGCTTTGGATCGAGGATCAGATCCAGAAAAGGATTCCCATCAGCCTCCCTCTCATTCAGGCCAAGGCGCGCAGCATTTTCGCGACCCTGAAGGAACGAGCGGGCGAGGAGTGCACTGAAACGTTCACGGCCAGCCGTGGCTGGTTCATGCGCTTCCAGCGGCGGTTTAATTACCACACTATGCACCCGCCAGGCGAAGCCGAGGGTGCTGACGAAATAGCAGCCCAGCGCTTCCTTGACTACTTTGACGAGCTCATCACGGAAGGGAACTATTTGCCCGAACAGATATTCAACGTGGACAAAACCAGGTTATTCTGGAAAAAAATGCCTGAACGGACCTACCTTCACCAAGAGGCCCAAGCTACGCCTGGATACAAAGCCTTTAAGGACAGGATCACTTTGCTGTTGGGTGGAAACGTTGCTGGATTCAAGCTGAAGCCGTTTCTGATCCACAAATCGGAGGATCCCCCCGTGTGCGAAAATATCAGCCAGGAGACCCTGCCCGTTTATTACCAATCCGATCAGAAGGCTTGGATGACCCAAGTCTTCTTCGAGGATTGGTTTGTGAATTGCTTCATCCCCCAAGTGCAGGAATATTGTTTTCAAAACAGAATCCCTTTTAGAATTATTCTGCTCCTCAACAGCACCCTTGGGTATCCCCCACACCTGGACAATGTCCATCTGGATGTGAAGGTCGTTTATCTACCAAAAAACACCAGCCCTTTCCTGCAGCCCATGGATCAGGGAGCTGTCTCAACCTTCAAAGCGTGCTATTTACGGGCTACGCTGGCCACGGCCATCGCCACAACGGAGGACAGCGGGGTAACCTTGCGCGAGTTTTGGAAAGCGTATGATATCAACCACTGCATCGAAAACATTGCGACGGCCTGGAAGGATGTCAGCCTGAAATGCATGCAAGGGATTTGGGAACGGTGCTTAAAACGCTTTGCGCTCCTTGTCCATAATTTTGAAGGCTTTGACCCCAACGAAGATTTGGAGGAAATCAGTCACAACATTTTGACACTCACCCGAGCCCTTAGTTTAGAGGCGGACGCAGAAGACGTGAAAAAATGGATTGCCTACCCCGAGGGAGAGCTTTCCAACGAAGAACTGATCGAGCTGAAAGAAGAACTGGAGGCCCAAGGCATTGCGGAGGAGGAAGATTAAATAAAATTCTAGACTTACGTTCAGGAAGTTCAGTGTGAAAATATTGACTGTGTTTTTCTTGGGACGTTAACAAAACGTTATGAAAATTAGAAAGTATGGATCCCAATGTAGAACATTTTGAAAAGTTACATTTGGGAGACCAGGAGGTTCATGTGAAAATATTAATTGGTGTTTTCTCAGATGTTAATGAAATGTTATGAAAATTTATGAATTCAAATGTAGAAAGTTTTGGATAGCTAATATTGGGGAGCCCCGGAAGTTCATGTGAAAAATATTGACCAGTGTTTTCTCATTTTAATGAAATTTTACAAAAATTAGGAAGTATAGATCCCAATATAGAATATTTTGAAAAGCTGTATCAGGAGCCCAGGAAGTTCATGTGAAAATATTGGTGTTTTCTCAGATGCTAATGAAATTTATGGAAAAAAAGGAAGTATGGATCTAATTGTACAACATTTTAGAAAGTTATATTGGGAGTCCAGGAAGTCCATGTGAAAATATTGACCGATGTTTTCTCAAGTTAATGAAACGCTACAAAAATTAGGACGTATGGATCCGAATGTAGAACGTTTTGGAAAGCTACATTGGTAAATGCATGTGTGCTAAGAAAATAGATGAAGAAAACGTGCAAAGAAAACTTAATGAATTTTTTTATGGACAGCTATTTCTTGCTCACCTCTCCTTCCCCATCCTGAAAAAGAGCAGAAGCCAGAAGATGCTCAGTTTATTAGGCTTCTAGGCCTCAGTGTCCAACATTTCCAATAACGCAGCAAAAAAGTCTAATCTTTGGAAGGGGATTTCTATTGATGTTTACAGGTACAGTACTGTAATTGTAAACACTGATTTTGTATTCTTTTATTTTTGTACTGTAACACAACATGATGGCTCTTAATAGTAATAATAATACATGTTAGATCAAGGATGTTTTTAAATATTGGAAATGATCTTCGGTTCCTTGGTGGACTAAATCGATTTCTTTAGAAATAAAGATGTTTTAAAACATGTGAAGTGTAGCTTGGTTCATTGAAGGCTAATAGAAGTTGCGTACAAAAAGAATTGTAAGAAATTGCGTATGAATGGAAAAAGTAAAACTGTGATCCCCCCCCTTTATGGACTGCATTACTTAGTGACTGAGTTATCCTTTCCCGATTGTGGGCCCTAAACCTGGATTGTTTATATATTGGTCTTCGATTAAAATAATCGCTTTAATAGTTCGCATATAATTGTGCCAAAAAACCAGGAGACAATGAATTCTAGTCCCATCTTAGGTGTGAAAGCTGAATGGGTGACTTTGGCCAACCACCAGGCGATGGGGAGTTCTAGTCTCCCTTAGGCATGAAAGCTGGTTGGGTGACACTGGCCAATTACTAGTCCCACCTTAAACCATCAAAAGTGATATGGGTAATCACCAGGATCAGCTCAAAGTCACCTGGGCAGCTTTCATGCCTAAGGCAAAACTAGAAATCACTGTCTCCAGGTGATTGGCTGAAAGTTACCAAACCAGCTTTCATAGGCTAAGGCAGCACAAGGTAATTGACCCAAAGTCACCCGGCCAACTTTCATGCCTAAGACAGGACTAGAATTCACTGTCTCCTACTTTCTAACCTAGTACCTTCACCACTGGACTAGACCGAACGTTCTTTCTCCTTATATTTCCCCCCTCAAATCATATTCAGTGAAAGTGTGTGTCTGTGTTTGTGATGTACTGGGAGCTGTGTGAGTTGTATGAGGAAAGGCTGAAAGAGTTGAAAAAAGATTTTGTAGGATCTGCCTTGTCTGGGAAAACGGATGCACAATGTTGGTTTGGTATCACACATAGCACAATTTATTTGCTCAAGTCAGAACGGAGTATCACTGAGTCGAGAAGTGGATCCCTTGTTTGCCACAGCACCGTTTTGCCAAAAAACAGAAACTAAGAACCATGTTCAACAAAACCTCTGCCGAAGGCAGTCGTGTGTCCCCGTGAGATGCTGCAAAACGGTGGTGGATGAGGAGGCTGTATGGCCAACAGCCCCACGTGTGTGGATGTGACCATACAAGAGTGCAATTGCCAGAACTTCGGATCTGTGTTGTAGGTCCCCTTTTCAAGGCTGAGTGTTGCTCCAAATGGCTACTGTGACTTGTCGTAAGTCAAGAACTGCCTGTATTGGGCTTTAGGAAGCCATGCCTCACTGTTTTGGCCAACAGACATAGAATGGAGCAGGGATAGGCTTGCTAGCAATAGGTAGGCGGAGGGTTGGAATGGGCAGGACTCTCTCTCTCTGCTCCCCCCTCTTGGAATGAGGTGAGGACGGGGGCCCGAAAACACTTCAGAGTATTGAATGGACAATCCAGCATGCTTGCACACAACTTCGGGACCACTTACCCACTTTGCAAGATGCCACTAGGGAATGCAGCTTCCCCCCCCATTTAACCCCTCCCCCCATTTTACAACCTTTCTTGCCACGGTCATTAAGTAAATCACTGCGGTTTCTAAGTTAGTCACTCGGTTGCTAAGTGGTTCTGGCTTCCCCCGTTGTCTTTGCAAGTCGTAAGGTCGCAAAATGGAATGATGCGACCGAGGGACACACAGCAGCTGTTAAAAAGTACGTGCAGGTTTCCAAATGCCTAAATTTGGGGTCACATGACGCAGGGAATCCTGCAACGGTTGTATGTGTCAAAGCAGTAACGTCACTTTTCTCATGCCGTTGTAACTTTCAGCGGTCGCTAAATGAACTGCTGCATGTCGAGGACTACCTGTATCAAAGAGTAATACAGGTAAGTGTTGTTGCAAATTGAGAAAGCAGTGAGAACCTGGTGTGGAAGTGGGCAGGAGGTCTCGGCTGATGGCCATGGTTTTAGGGTCGCTTACAGAGTCTTCTTTCTTTTTGAGGGGGGGGGGCAGCTTTTCAGGACAGGAGGGAATGATGTGAGGGCTACAACCTCTTAGTGACAAAGAATCTGAAGAGACGGAGCCAAACTCGTGATTTCACGTCACTGTCTGAACAGGCAGAGAGGGCATAAGAACTGGGAGCCCGTCAAGAGTCTCAGCGATAAATGTACCACATGGGAAATCGCAGCCGAGACTTCGGCAAAAGAGCTTTTTGGCAGAGGTCGACGCTGGCAGAAAACTGATAAGCCGGGAGTTTGACAATGCAGCTTTTTTTTTTCCCAACAGGAGCGAAATAAGGAAGGGTATCTTTTGAGGAGTGGGCAGCTCCTGTGGAGCAAGAGTGTGGAACTGTTCCGAAATTGCCCATGGATAGCTGCCCTGCGTGGCCCTCCGGAAAGGAGAGGCAGGGGACAGTCTCAATTCTTGAGTTTTGGGCTGCCTTTTGTGCCTGCCGCGCGCCAAGTGCTTTCAAACGCTCTTCTGATCATCTAGCGGAGGGTGTGGAGGGCGAGGCCAGAAAACCACAGCCGTGCACGGAGACCTTGGGGAGTCTGTCTTTCTCCCTGCAGGCGAGGGAACCGCGGACTCAGGGTGCAGCCCTTTTGACCCCAGCAGGCCGGCCTCCAGTGCTGGGCTGGGTAATGGGACATGATCACATTTTAGACGCATTTTTCTTCCGGCTCGGCCAGGACTTACAGCTCCTCGGACGGCCGTGCACGACGGCGAGAGTCTTTCGGCAGCGGTCTCTCCATTGAAGAAATATTTCAGACGATTGGAGTGTTCTGATCGCGGGGAGCTGGGCTCATTCCACAGGACTAGAGCCTGCCCCACGCGGTCCTGATCAGCAAGCAAGAAGGGAGCCTCTCCGTGGGGAGAGAAGAAGCACTGGAGCCGCCCCACGGAAGGCAGCGAGGATCTTAGCCGGCCCACCAACGGGCCAATTCTAGGGCAGCGGTTCATGTGGCACAAAAGACCTCTTGTAGCCCAGCTTCAGGTCCCACTGGGGGGGTTGGTCTCGAAGAGGGGGTCTTTCTCTAGGGAGCTGGCACCTGGCAGGCTTGGTGGCACAGCAGGCGCAGGTGGTGGCGGTGGTTGCTCCCGGTGCATGCGCAGGTGCTGCTTGAGTGACTGCTTGTATCGGAAGTGCTTGCCGCAGTGTGGGCAGGTATAGGGGTTCTCCCCCGTGTGCATGCGCTGGTGTTCCAGGAGATACTTCCTGCGGGCGAAGGTCTTGAGGCACTCGGTGCAGCGGTGGCGCCTCTCGCCGTTGGCGTGGCTGGCCTGGTGGCTGAGGAAGGCCTGGGCGTGGCCAAAACTCTGGCCACACTCGCGGCAGGAGTACAGCTTAGCCCCGGCTTGGTGGACGCTGCTTTGGTGCTTGACCAAGTGGTGGGCACGCACGAAGCGCTTGTCGCATTGCCCGCAGCGGTACGGCCGCTCCCCGGTGTGGATCCGGTAGTGGTTGGTCAGCTTGGACTTCTCTGCGAAGCGCTTCTCGCACTCGGGACACTGGTAGGGCTTCTCCCCCGTGTGGGTGCGGGTGTGGTCGTCCAGGTGCTGTTTCCGGATGAAGGTCTTGCTGCATTGGGGACACTGGAAAGGGCGTGGCCGCTCGCGGTGCGTCTTCTGGTGGACCACCAGGCTGGACTTGCGGTTGAACGCTTTGTGGCACTCCGAGCACTGGTGCGGCCGGTCGGCGTGGATGGCCTGGTGCCGGGTCAGCTGAGCCTGGTGGCTGAAGCCGCAGCCACACTCGGAGCACACGAAGGGGCTGTCGCTCTTCCCCACCACGTGGGTCTTCTGGTGGATAAGCAGGCTGGTCTTCAGCCGGAAACTCTTTGGACAGAGGGAGCAGGCGTGGGGCTGGCCGGCGGTTTCAGAGACGGCCACATCGCTGAAGCCGTTGTTATCCTCCGGGCACAGGAAGGGCTCAGGGACCGGGGGGGCACTGGATTCGGCCACTGGCCTGACCCCTTCTCCGTACCCTTCCTCTCCTGCAGGGATCCTCGGGGGCAAGGAAAGCTCATCCAGACCCTTGAAAGAGCTTTGCTGGCCCTCCTTCAAGCAGGCTGCTGGTGGTGGGGGCTCGGGGCAGCTTCTCTCACTGGGTTGGGGTGGCTCCTCCGGTGGCTTTTGGGGGGGAGGAGGAGGAGGAGGAGGAGGAGGAGGAGGAGGGGCAGGCTGACCCTGAGGGCAGCTTTGCCTCTGGCAACATCTGGGGCTCTGGAAGACCTCGTTGCTGGGTGCTGCATGGAGCCGGGGAGGCAAGGCCTGTTTCAAACTTTCTTGGAGCTTCTGTTCCTCGCTTTTAACTCTGGTGCTCTCGTCTGGAAGAGAGGGAGGGAGGGGGAAATAACTCAGTTAAAATGGGTAGAAGATGGAGAGCCCAGTCGTTTGAGCCCCCCTCCCGAGGAACCTGAATCAAAGGGAATCCTCAAATGGACGGATCTTTGCAGCGAAGGAGAAGAGCTAACGTTTGAGGTTGTCATTGGAAGGAGACAAAAGAGAGGTGCAAAATGTTTTGAAGGCATGTTGCTCAGCCTTGGCCACTTGAGGAGTGGACTTCAACTCCCAGAATTCCCCAGTCGGCTATGCCAGGAAGTGTGATGACATCACGTCAGATGAGATGGCATCATGGCTTCTACTGGAGGTCTGTGATCCATTTGACCACACTCACCGTAGCCGAGGGTGGCAGGGATCTCTCTCTCCAGATTCCATTTCCCGGGACCGGGAGATTCCTCCTGCTTAATCCAGGACAAGAGATCGTCTTTGGAAGTCAATGGTTCTGCTGTTAGGAAAGAGGATCACACAGAACTACAGAATAACTTTATTGTCACTTTTAATGTAGACTAATTGGCATAACATTAAAATGAAATTTCTTTACTTACAGCTCTCAAAGGATCTCCACCTCTGATATACATTACACAAACATGTCAAAATCGATCAATAAATACAAAATTATGCATATACCTACATATATTACATGGCACAGAGAAACAAACCAATATAGTTTGGATGTATACATGTACATGGCGAGAAAAATGAATTTTGTGAGTTTCTCAGATGGATGGCCTAGGGACAGAATTGGGAAGTCCTGTAGAAATATTTTGAAACCTTCTTCCAGAGGGGAGCAACAGCAACAGATCATGGTACGTGTGTGTGGGGTCTCTAACAATTCGTTGAGCTCTAAGCACACAGTGCTTTTAAGCAACATCCTGAGGGTTGGGAAACGAGCTTTCTATCATCTCCGCTGTCCTCACCACTCCGTAGGGATTTTCTATCTGAGGTGCTGCTGATAGAAGATAGAATTACTGATAGAAGTAATAGTGCGCTCTCCGAGCTGGGTGGTTTTCTTGCAGACGTTTTATGACCCAACTAGGTAACAGCATCAGTACTAGAAAGGAACAGGGTATGGTCTCTAACCTCTTCCCCTCCTAGCACTGATGATGTTCCCTAGTTGGGTCATGAAACGTCTGCAAGGAAACCACCCAGCTCAGAGAGCACCGCTTTCCAAATGCTGCAGGACATCAAGAATCATTCCAGAGGCAAACCACAGCAAAGAATACGAATCATGGTATGCCCTGGAAATTTGGGGAAGGGAAAATGGAAGGTGGGGTCTACGTTTACAGACCCAGCTCCAGAAGGAGCCTCTCATATTTTTGAGCCCTTCAAGAATGCTTCAGAAGAAGGACCCATCTCTGGGGGACCCCAGGGCTCCCCAATTCTTGCAAGGTACCCTATTCTTGGCCTAAACTGGGGAGGGGGAAAAGCTCTGGTGCCAGAGCCTAACCCAGCCCCCTCCTGCCAAATTCCACCATGCAAACCATCTTGGAAAGGGTGGGGGAGGGTGAGACTAGAAGACTTCCAAGGTCCGTTCAGCCCTTTTGAGAGTCTTGATTCTTGCCTCCTTTGTTCCAAAGGAAGGACCCCTTTTCTCCAGGGATTGGGACGGGGGCTTCAAAGAAGGGTCAGAGGGGGCTTAAAAAGAAACCATTATCTCAAACCAACTGGGATCAGGAGAGAGGTTTGCAGAGCAAAAGCCACACTCTGTTCGGACGCTTCACGCACCTGGTTTGGCCGCCGGGGGGAGTCCCTTTCCCCCCGCCAAGGGCTGATCTGCAATATGGGGTGCTACCCCCAGAGCTGCCTGGGGGGGAAGGACGTCAGCTTTGGCGATGGCAGAGTCTGGAGGAGAGAGAGAAAGAAGAGAGGTTAAGCACATGGAAAGGAACCTTTGTAACTCTGGGCTCAACTGCTCTGAGGTCTCTTTGGTGTTCTCTGAGCTGGGTGGGGGGTTTTGTGACCCAACTAGGGAACAACATCAACGCTAGAAGGTTCCTGGGGAGGAGGAGGAGGAGGAGGGCTGTGGGGTCCCTGGTGGTCTTTGATCTCAGGAGTTTTCTTGGAGATATTTCATGACCCAACCTGGGAACATCAACAGTGCTAGGCGAGTGTGAGGTTCATGGGGAGGAGGAGGAGGAAGAGGAGGAGGAGAAACACACAGTGGGGTCCTTGGTGCTTTCTGAACTTGGTGCTTTCCTTGCAGACATCTGATGACCCAGCTAGGGAACATCATCAGTGCTAGAAGGGAGAGACGGAGGAGATGGAAGCGATGGAGGAAGAGGAAAGCGACAGCGGGGTCCTGTCTGATTACCGTATATACTCGAGTATAGGCCGACCCGAATATAAGCCGAGGCACCCAATTTTACCACAAAAAAACTGGAAAAGTTATTGACTCGAGTATAAGCCTAGGGTGGGAAATGCAGCAGCTACCGGTAAATTTCAAAAATAAAAATAGATACCAATAATGTTTTTGAATATTTATTTCAAAGAAAAACAGTAAACTAGCGGTGTATTCAATGAAATACTTCACTCACCTCATGATGCTGATGTCCCGCTGTGATGATGATGTCCCGTGCAGCCGCGGGAGCGATGTCCCGCCTCCTATGACACACGGCACAGTGATTCCTATCATTGGATCACTGTACCAGAGGAGGTGGGACATCGCTATGTGGCTGCTTGCCATAACAAGGAGGAGGTGGGACATCGTTGCAGAGCGGCAGGAGGGGGAGGAAGGGGAATCGTAAGACAGCCCTGCATTACATTAGAACGTGAGGAGGGGGGATGGTGCGGTGCGCGCTGCGCGGCAAACTGACACAGAGGGAGGGGAAACTCACAGGGGCACTGGGCCATTCACGAGCGTCACCCAGCGGCATGGCCCCGCCCCCTTTTCTCCTCCATTTCGGGCAAAGTTTTCACTGACTCGAGTATAAGCCGAGGCGGCTTTTTTCAGCCCAAAAAGTGGGCTGAAAAACTAGGCTTATACTCGAGTATATACAGTAGTTATTAGGGGAGAGAGGATGGTTCCACGTGGTTCGGGGGCCCAGTTGTAGGCTGCAGCTCACGGACCATGGACCCCTGGCCTAAAGCAATAATAGAAATCCTCCTCAAGGCAAACTCGGCGCTTACCGAGAGAGACAAGCGGCTCGTAGCTTCCTCTCGTGATGTTCCGGTAAAGTTCCTTCTGCCAGTCCTCCAGTTTGGCCCATTCCGGCGTGGAAAAATGGACCGCTTGCTCCTCGTCAAACGTCACAGGGACCTAAAATGATAGGCAGCCCTCCAAGACCTCACCAAGGTCACCTGCTTCGCAGCTTCAGAGACACATTTCTCAACCTCCTCAAGTCGAAAAACTTCAACTCCCAGAATTCCTGAGCTGGCGCCACATTCAGTGTGACAACAGGAAACTCGCTTGGCCTCCAACCGTGGGAACTTTTAAGGCTTGTGGACTTCAACTCTCAGAATTCCTTCAGCTGGCAACGCCAATTCTGCGAGTCGAATTCCACAAGCCTTAAAAGTTCCCACGGTTGGAGACCCTGCTCCATGGGACCAAGCGAGCCATCTATGTGCGTCCGCAGCCAGCCAGGCGCAGGCGGGATTCGTACCTGGTTGCATTCAATTTGTATGCTTCTTTCTTTTTTTACCTTGGGGATCTCCCCCTTCGGACCGAGGGGGAGCCTGAGAATCCAGAAGTTGCGGTTCTTCAGGAGGTTCTCCACATTCTCCAGGCGCCGTTGGAGCACCCGGTATTCCTGGATCAAGGTGCCCAAGGCCGCCAGGTGGCTGCCGAATTCTAGCTCCGTCTTCTCGCACTCGAAGATCTTCTTCTCGGCAGTGGCCGTGCGGCTTTCGAGGTTGAGCAGGCGAGCGGCCGAGGTGTCCACCTTCCTCTCCACCGCTTGGAGGGCGGCCACCACTGTCCAGAGGGAGATCTCAGCCGCCGGATAGATCTCTCTCTCGGCTGCTTGGTCGAAAATGGCAGGGGGTTGGAAGGGCGCCAGGTGCTGAGGCTCCACTTCCCATTCCCACGCCTAGCCGGGAAGGAAGATCAGAAGTCAGCACTCATCCGACTTACCACCGCTTGAAGATACACCCAACCCCGATGCCCCGATTTAGGACCGTTGTTCGCATTTACGACTGTCACGGAATCCCTGCTGTCGTACGATCAAAATTGAAATGCTTCGCAACTGGCTCGTATTTAAGATGGTTGCGGTGTACATTTAGTGACCGTTCCAAGGTACAAGGGCCCTGAAAAAAGGGGACTTAGGACTGTGATTCACACTTATGACCGTCGTGGCATCCCCGCGGTCGCATGATCAAAATTTGGATGCTGGCTCATTTATGACAGATGCAGCATCCATTCAGTGACCATTGCAAGGTAGAATGGCACTGGAAAAAAGGGGACTTGGGACTGTGTTTCATACTTACGACCGTCATGGCATCCCCGCGGTCATATGATCAAAACTGAGATGCTTGGCAAGCGGCTCGTATTTAAGATAGTTGCAGTGCCTGTTTAATGACCGTTCCAAGGTACAACGGCCCTGAAAAAAGCGACTTAAGACCATGTTTCACACTTACGACCATTGCAGCATCCCTATGGTCACATGATCAAAATTCGGACGCTGGACAGCTGACTGGTATTTATGTGTGTTCCGGGCTCTTGTGGTTCCTTTTGCAACCTTCTGACAAGCTAAATTCACTTAACAACCATGTGATTCATTTAACAACTGCAAGGCAAAATTGACCACCACCCTTTCCCCAATGGGGGCTTTTTTCTGCATGCCTTCTGCGCAGAAGGGGCCCGCTTGCTCTCCCTCCACCCGCCCCAATGCTGTTAACGCTTTTCAGCGGGGCTTCCGATCCTGCCATACCCCCCTGTCTAGGCAGACCCCACCCAAAAAGGAGACATCACTCCCCTCCCAAGAGGTATCCTTCCTGCTGCTCCCCCTCCCCTAATGGAGGGCACGGTGCAAGGCCGTGCACTCTGCACATGCCCAGGAGCCCTCTTGCCACGCTGTTGATGCTGTCAGTCAGGGAGCAGCCCGTCTGGGGCATCTGGAGCCCCCCAGACCTCCTCCCAAAAAGCCAGCCAGCGACCCCCGCAATGCCTCCTCCTCCTCCAACCCCCATCTGACAGCTCTTTTCCACTCTCAAGGGGATCCTTCTTGCTGCTCCCAACAGCCTTCCCCTCACCCCCAAATTGGGGGCTTTATCGAAACTGCAGGGCTGTGCACTTTGCACATGCTCAGGAGCCCTCTTGCCCCGCCCCTTGATGCTGTCAATCAGGGTGATCAGGGTCCCCCAAACAGGCAGCAGCTCCTCTGGGGCATCTGGAGCCCCCCCCCCAAGACCCCTCCAAAAGCCAACCTGGACCGCAGGACCCCCCCTCCTGCCCCTCCCCTCCTCCTTCCCCCTCACCGACCGGGAAGGGCATTGCTGACCCTCACCTGGGCAGGCGTCCACTCAGCCATGGCCGATGCCCGCTAGGTGCAGCTTCCGCGCATGCGCCCCCGGACGCCGCTCCAGCGTCGGGAGAACCTCAGCGCAGGATGGATCTATGAGTGCGCATGCGCTCGGCGGCGGCTCCCGTCGGAAGCAGCGACCCCTGGAGGCCCGGAGGAACACGAGACCAAGCAAAAGGGGCCGGAAAAAAGCGCGGAACTCCAACCTGCGCCCTCAAGTCTTCCTTGAAATGCAACATTTAAAATATCTATTTATATACATCGGCTCCTTAATCTTAAAAGGTTTCCTTGGCGGGGAAACAATTACTTTTACTGAAAATTGTATCCATTTCCCTCATTCTCTAAAATATCTTTTTTTGCTTGTTCTTATGAGTTGTTTTAATTATGAAATTAATGATTTTGAAGCATCCATTATTAGCATTATTTACTTTATTCATTAAACATGAAACTCAGTCAACTGAACATTCAAAAATGCATCACAAATACTATTGACCGGTGCTAATACAGGTTGCTGCCAGCATCCTCGGTATCAACCAAGCACCTTCTTAAAATATATGATGTTCCGAGTGGCGCAGTTTTTTGCAGTTCCGCTGGTGCTATTGCAGGGAGCTGCAATTTGTGGATGTGTCTTGTAAAATTCTTGGACATGGTGCCAAGTGCCCTGATGACAATGGGTATCACTGTTGCATGCTTCATCCATAATTGGGTAGTTTCGATGGCCCGGTCGCGGTATTCCATGATTTTCCCCAGTTCTTTTTCTTCGACTCTGGCATCTCCTAGTATAGCAATGTCAATAAATTGTACTTTTCGGCCCTCTACAACCGTGATACAATTTTGGCCCTCTACAACCGTGATATCTGGTGTGTTGTGTTCCAAATGACGATCCGTCTTCACCTTCTCATTTTTGGTAACTTTTTCAACTTTGTGTTCCCATGACTTTTTGGATACAGATAATTTTTTACATAATGACCGGTGGATTAATTTAGCAACTCGGTCGTGTCTAACTTTGTAATCAGTTTGTGCGATTTTGCTGCTTTCACATATTAAATGTGAAACAGTTTCGACCTTGTTATTGCAAAGTCGGCAATTTGGGTTGTGAGTGGATTTTTGTATCTTCGCTTTCATGGCATTAATTTGTAGTGCTTGTTCTTGAGCAACCAGTATTAAACCTTCCATTTCTTTCTTGATAGTTCCCATCTTAAGCCATCTCCATGTCAAGTTGTCGTCACTTTTTCCTTCAATGTTTTCCAAGTGCTGTCCATGCAAAGCTTTGCTTTTCCATCTATTTAATCTGTCATCCAGCTATTTTTCCTTATATGCTGCCTTTGTTTTTGTTGTTTTTATACTGTTCTTCATTTTCACAGCCTGTAGCAATTTTTCTGTACTTTGATTTACATTATATTATTATTTAAATTATTTAAAATTATTGTTATTATTTAAATTATTACTATGAAAAAGAGAAAGAACTGTACAAAATATTGAATGGGGGAATTTATAATCAAGCATATTTTTTTTAAGAAGAAAATATTAAATGAGGAAATTTATAATAAATAATTTAAAAAAAACCAATACTGGATAAAGGGATTTATAATAAGGAGAAGGAATAATATTGTGCGGACCTGGGTGCTCCCTCAGTTGGTGTTTTTTTTTGCAGACATTTCATGACCCAACTAGGGAACAACTTCAGTGCTGGAGGGATGATATATAAACAGAAAGCACCCCCCCCCTTGCTTCTAGCACTGAGAATCACTCTAAAAGGCATTTTTTGTTCTTCAAAAGAAAACTGGATTTTCTTGATGTTTTCTTTGAAGACATTTTGCTTCTCATCCAAGAAGCTTTAAAAGTTCTGATGGGAGGGGATGCCCCAGATTCCTTTGGATCCTCCCTTTTTTCTTCCCTTCCCTTGTCTTTCCTCATTCCTTTCCTTCCTTCCCTCCCGCTCTTCCCTCTTCTTTCTTTCCTTTCTTTCCTTCCTTCCTTCCTTTCTCTTTCTTTCTTCTTCCTCCTTCCTTACCTCCTTCCTTTCTCCCTCCCTCCCTCCCTCTCCTTCCTTCCTTCCTTCCTTCCTTCCTTCCTTCCTTCCTTCCTTCCTTCCTTCCTTCCTTCCTCTTTCCTCCCTCCCTCCCCGTCTCTGACTTGCAGCGCAATAACACCCCTCCCCTCCTTAAAACCATCAAATATAAAGACCCCCCCCCCAATAAAATCACAAGACCAAACGGAATTAAGATCGCCAAATCTTCCCGAGGGAATCTTCTTCTGATTTTTCAGGCGGGCGGGGTGCGGCGGGGCAACCACGAAGACCCGGTTGCGAGGAAGGGCTTGGGGAGGGGGGGGTCGCCTAAGGGTCGACCCCTTGGGTTGCGGTGGTGCGGAGGAAGACGCCATCCCCAAAAACCTCGCGGGGTTGTTCCGTGGGGAGTGGGGAGACAAACTGGAAAGCCTGCAAGGAGGAATAAAACGATCCAGAATAGCCCATCCTCTCTTAGCCCTGCTGGAGCGAAACCCACCGACCAAGAATAGAAGGAACCCCCCCCCCATCGCCCCTCTCTCTAGTCCTCCGCAGCCCTGGCCCGGAGCCACCCGGGCAAAGCCGGGCGCTGTCCAGCCCAGTCTGCCGGGCGAGAGGAAAAGGTGGGGAGGGGGGTCTCCTCGCCGCGGTGGCCGCTGGGACTCGTAGTTCCCCACCTTGGGAGGGTTGCAGAACACCCGCTTCCGAGGAACTACGGCTCCCAGCCGGGCCTTGCGCGCGATCCACCGAAACTGGCGAGCTCTCCCAATTGCCAGAGCATCCCGGCCGGGCGCAGCGTGGAGTTCCCCCATCATCCACTCCCGGGGAGGGGTGGGGGGAAATGCAGGATGAACCCGGGGTCCGGACGGCTGTGGACGGCGGAGACCTCCGACGGAGGCGAGGCTGCGCGCAGGGTAAGGCTGCTCGCGCTCGCGGTGCCCCTGGGGGAGGAAAGCATCGCTCGTCCTCGGGCTTCTTGGGGAGGAGGGAGTGCGGTTCAGATTGGGTGGGTGGGTGGGAGGCGGTGGGGCGAGGCCAGGGAGACTCAGGGCGAGGAGGGGTCGTCCGGCTCCCCGGCAACCTCCGGAGGACGCACAGGGACCGGAGGACGCACAGGGAAGGTCGGCGGGTCTTTCCCCGGTTCTTGAAAGCTCAGGTATTTGGGGTTTGCTTATGTGTGTGCCTGTATCTGTGCAGAAAAGCCCACGGGGGTCTGGCTGGGACTTCCACTTGGGAGAAGGCACAAAGAGGAGGAGGGGGAAGAGTAGAAGGAGAGGGAAGAAGTGGAGGAGGAAGAAGAGGAGGAGGAAAAAGAGGGGGAGGGAGGGGAAGAGAAGAAGGAAGAGGAGGAGGATAAGGAAGAAGAGGAAAAGGAGGAGGAAGAAGTGGAGGCGGAAGAGGAGGAGGAGGAGGAAGAGTAGAAGGAGGAGAGGGAAGAGAAGGTGGAGGAGGAGGAGGAGGAGCAGGAAGAGGAGGAAAAGAGAGGAGGAGGAGGAAAAGGTAGAAGAGAGGGAGGAGGAAGAAGAAGAGGAAGGGGGAAAAGGGAGGAGGAGGGAAACCATCATTCTTCCTGCGATGGGCTCTACCCATCTTGCCTAGTCATAAAATGAGGCAAAACTCAGATGTCTCACTTAGCAACCGAAATATTGGACTCCCTGGCCGTCGTCGCTTGAGGCCCAGCTGCATTCTTAATATTTGGAGGCCTTCGTGTTTGCTTATATTCTTTCCTTCTTTTCTATTCGGCTGTCTCCAAGTCCCGCCATGCCCACTTACCCAGGGGAACCACAACCACCGGTTTGTGGACAGGAACCGGGCCCCCCGCATGGCAGAAACCGGGCCGCATAAACAAGGGAAGCCCCATTCGCAGTCCCCTCCGGTCCACCCAAAAACCCTCCTCCGTGGTTCCTGGTGCCCGAAAGGTTGGCGGCCGCTGCATCAGCCAATAAATTAACCAGAAGATCGTGTAGAATAGAATGACAGGGTTGGAAGGGACCTTGGAGGTCATCTAGTCCAACACCCCCCCCCCCCCCCTGCTCCAGCAGGGGACCCTTAGGGAATCGTAGAATGACAGAATTGGAAGGGACCTAGGATGTGAATTAATACCTCGCTCACATACGTTTATCTCTCGGCTTTGGGTGCAGGCACAGAATGAGGCCCTTCAAGCAGTGGGCACCGCTGGCACAGCTCCAGACCAGGTGACCTTTGAGGACGTGGTGGTGGGCTTCTCGTTGGAGGAGTGGTCTCTGTTGGAGGACAGCCAGAAGGAGCTGCACCAGGAAGTGATGCTGGAGACCTGCTCTTTGCTTCTCTCGCTCGGTGAGCCCCCCCCCCCCGGGACCCTTCAGTGCTTCTCGCCTTTCGTGGTGGGTGGGACAGCCTTGGGGGTGATTTGGGTGCAGGGGGGGGGGAGGACACACATGACTTCTGTGGACTCAGCTTGTGGCTGGGAGAGGCTCCTCTCCTAGGAGTTAGGAGAGGCTGCTGGGGAATTGGGCCCTGCTCTGTCAAGTGCCCCCCCCTCCCAGAGAAGAGAAATGGGTTTGGCTTCCCCTGCAATGAACCCACGGAAGATAAAGAAGAGGTTCAAGCAGAAGACCAGGTCCTCCTTCTCTTGTCACTCTCTTTCCCCCCCTCTCCGTGCTCCTTTCTGCTCTCCGAGTTTTCTCACAGGCATCTCACGACCCAACAAGGCAACGTCATCAATGGTAGAAGACTTCTGGCACAAGCCTTCTAGCACTGATGATGTTCCCTAGTTCAGTCATTAAAGATCTGCAAGGAAACCACCAAATTCAGAGAGCACCAAGGAGGCCTCAATAATCCTCCTCCTCCTCCTCCTCCTCTCCCTATCCCCCCTCCCTTCTAACACTGATGATGTCACCTTTGGATCATGAGAGGTCTGCAACAAAAACACCAAGCTGAAAGAGCACCAAGGTCCTCAGAGCCTCCCCCTCCTTCTCCTCCTCCCTCTCCACAAACCCCTCTCCCTTCTAGCATGGATGAAAAATCCCCTAGTTGGGTCATAAGACATCTGCAGGAAAATCACTAAGCTAAGAGATCTTCTTGTCCCCCATAGTGCTCCTCCTCCTCCTCCTCCTCCATTTCACAAAGCCCCCTCCCTTCTAGCACCAATGTTCTCTAAATTGGTCATGAAAAGTCTGCCAGAAACCCACCAAGCTCAGAGAACCATCTAGAACCCCCTTGTCCAACCCTGAGCTACAAATCTTCTCTTCTCTCCTCACCTCTCTCCTCATCTGTCTCCCCCTCCTTCCCTTCCCTCTGTGCTTGAAGTCAGCCTTCCATCCTTCCGAGGTGGGTGAAATGAGGACCCAGATTGTTGTTGGGGGCGATATATGCTGACTCTGTAAACTGCTTAGAGAGGGCTGAAAGCCCTATGAAGCGGTATATAAGTCTAACTGCTATTGCTATTGCTACTGCTATTGCTACCACCTTCTATTCATGGAGGGGTGCTTTATATTTGGAGCCCTGCATTTGAGCTTGTGTGTGTGTGTGTGTGTGTGTGTGTGTGTCAGGCCCCCAACCCAAATCTTCCCTGAACCTTTCAAGCTCTTGGTTGCCCCATTGAGGTCCGATCTGAACCCTCCTTTTGCAACCTCGTCTCCCTTGCGTCTCATTTTCCCCGCACAGGTCACTCGGTCCCCACCCTGGGTTTCTCCTCCTTGACCTGCCAGCCGGACAGGACCACCAAAACCCTCCTCCGGTCCAGTTGGAGAAGACAGCTGCTGCCTTTGGTGGCAGGAGGCGACAAAACACGTCGTAAGAAAGCCCCTTTTCCCGCAGAGGGAGGTGTGAATGAAAGAATCCTACTGCCGTGGTGGTGGTGGTGGTGGTGGTGGTGGTGGGAGGGCTCTTGTTTGCGAGCATTGTGCGCCGAAGCACAGCTTTTCACTAAAACTGGGTTAAAGTGGGGAGATGTCCCACCCTTTTGTCATTTAAGAAAGAACCCTTTTATTGTCCTATAAATCTTTTGTGACCCGACAAATGCGCGCACGACAAAAGCGTGCCGACAAAACCACAGCGCGAAAACCGCAACATCATCAACGCGCCAACAACAGTGTGCCAACAATAGCGCACCGACAGAAGCGCGCTTTAAGTTAAGGTAAGGTTTAGGGTCAGGGTCAGGGTCAGGGTCAGGGTCAGGGTTAGGGCTAGGGTTAGGGTTAGGGCTAGGGTTAGGGTTAGGGCTAGGGTTAGGGTTAGGGCTAGGGCTAGGGCTAGGGCTAGGGTTAGGGTTAGAGCGCGCTTCTGTCGGCGCGCTTCAGCGCTCATTCATCAGTGTGGTTTAGAACTCGTGGTTTTGTCACCGTGGTTTCATCGGGCGCGCTTTTGTCGGGCGCGCTTTTGTCGAGCGTCCTTTTGTCGGTGAACCAAATCTTTTGGCTACCAGAGACTGGGCCCAATCGTGGACCGTAGGGAATGTGGTTTCATGTGCTGCCCGCATCCCACAGATGGGGCTTCACTTGTTTGTGCTGACCGGTTGCTGGCATACCATGGCCCATTCCATGGTCCACAGCCCAGGGGTTATGGGCCCGTTCTTGAAAGTTTCCAAACAAGAGTCCCGGGCATGGAGAAAGATTGTCACCTGTAGATTCACACCGTGTTGTCTTACCCCGCTGGGCCAAGAGTTGGGGTGGGGAGGGGGCAGTGGTGGGATTCAAATAATTTAACAACTAGTTCTCTGCCCTAATGACCAGCTAGGTGGGCGTGGCTCGGTGGTCATGTGACTGGGTGGGCGTGGCCAACTCAACGTCACTCATGTCGATGGGCGCTTCGCCTTAGCTGTTACAATGGTAATAAGGGTTAACCGGAGAGGCAGTTTCTGTAAGCAGGGCAATAAAGATTATGCTAGAAACAACACCAGAGTGTTTCCTTCCTGCCTTCCTTACAGGATTAGCCCTGGAAAGTGGGAAAAAAAACAAACAAAATGAGATTTCTTCCAACAACCGGTTCTCCGAACTGCTTAGAAAGTTACCAACCGGTTCCCCCGAATAGGTGCAAACTGGCTGAATCCCACCACTGGGAGGGGTGGGTGGGTGAATTGTTTCCTTGGGTCTTGCCCCTCAAAAGCTGCCTCTGACCTTTTGAAAGGGGTGGGGGATAATGGTGAGCCCCATTAGGGAGATCAAACCAAGAAATCCATTCTATAAGAAGGCTCAAATGATCATTTGACTGTAGTCAATCTTGCAAAGATTGTCTCCCCTTATACTCCTGTGAATTATGGTGGTTTATTTTCGGCTTTGCAAACAAAATCTTGCAAGCCTGATTGTGCTTTCCCCAAACTTATACTCCTGTGAATTGGGAGGTGTCTATGAAGCATGCATACACTTTATTTTCGGATTTGGTGAAATAAAATCTTGCAAGTCTGGTTGTGCTCCCCTCCTTATGTGCTTGTGAATTAGGGTGGTGTCCATGAAGCATGCAAACTTTATTTTGGATTGAAACAAAATCTTGCAAGTCTGGCTTTGTCCTCCCCCTCCCCACCCATTATACTTCTGTAAAATAGGGAGGTGTCTATGAAGAACGTATATTTTATTTTGGATTTGTCAAAAAAAAAATAATCTTGCAATTCTGATAGTGCTTCCCTCCTTATATTCCTGTGAATCAGGGAGGTTTATTTTGGATTTGTCAACATCTTGCAAGTCTGGCTTATACTCCTATCTCCCCCGTTAAACTCCTATGAATTAGGGAGATGTGTATGAAGCACATATACTTTATTTCGTGGCACGACAAAACCGCGCTCGACTAAAGCGCGCCCGATTAAACCGCGTCGCTGACGTCATCAACAGGGCGACAACAGCGAGCGCGGAGAAAGAAGGGCGCTTTAAATAGCGCTTTGAAAGCAAGCCGATTCAAGTTAAGGTAAGGGTTAGGTTTAGGGTTAGGTTTAGGGTTAGGTTAAGGGTTAGGGTTAGGTTTAGGGTTAGGTTTAGGGTTAGGATTAGGTTAAGGGTTAGGTTTAGGGTTAGGTTTAGGGTTAGGTTTAGGGTTAGGTTTAGGATTAGGTTAAGGGTTAGGGTTAGGTTTAGGGTTAGGATTAGGTTAAGGGTTAGGTTTAGGGTTAGGATTAGGTTTAGGGGTTAATTTTAGGTTTAGCGTTTACAGCGTGCTTCTGTTTCCGCGCTGTTGTCGCCCTGTGATGACGTCAGCTACGCGGTTTCGTTGAGCGCCCTTTAGTCGAACGCGGTTTTGTGATGGAACCACTTTATTTTGGGTTGGTCAAATAAAATCTTGCAATTCTGGCTGTGCTCCTCTCCTAATACTCCTGTAAAATAGGGAGGTGCCTATGAATCATGTACAACTAGTCCTCTACTTACGACCACAATTAGGCCCAACTTTCCTGTTGCTAAGCAAGACATTTCTTAAGTGAGTTTTGTCTTTACTTTATGAGCTTTCTTGCCACAGCCGTTATTCAAGCTGTTAAATTAGTAACTAATTAGTAAATTAGTTAAGTGGATCTGGCTTCCCCATTGACTTTGCTTGTCAAAAGGTCACAAATGTTGATCACTATGACCCTGGGGCACTGCAGCTGTCATAAATATGGGTCAGTTGCCAAGCGTATTAATTTTGATCACATGATCAAGGAGACGCTGCAATGCGATGGTCAGAAGTGTGAAAAACGGTCATAAATCTTTTTGTTCGGTGCTGTTGTACCTTTGAATAGTCACTAAATGAATTATTGTAAGTCAAGGACTACCTGTATACCTCCCCCCCTTTGGATTTAAGTCAAAACAGTTTGTGCTATAGTTTAATGGTTTATAACTACAGTTTAGCTATCCTTCTCCTCCTCTTATACTCATGTGAAATAGGAAGGTGTGTCTATGATTCATTTTGCATTTAAGTTGAGCAGAATTTTGCAAGTCTTATTGTGCTTGTCCCCAATGTGAATTAGGGAGGCATCTATGAAGCAAGTCTGACTCTTGACCCCCGCTTATACTAATGTGAAATAGGAAGGTGTCTATGAACCATGTATATGTTTGTTTCTTTATTAGTTAATTAATTAAATTTATATTGCCACCTATTTGCCCAAGGCGGCTTACAGAAAATAAAACCACATTTAAAACAATAAAATTAATAAAAAGAATCAAATAAATTAATATAGTATAATATAATAAAGTCGCCGCCCGGCCCCAGGGACACCCGATAACATGAGCCATTTAATGGTCTCCCTCCCGCTCTGGGTTCCCCAGGCTGGCTGGCAGAACCAGGTCTTCAGTGCCTTCCAAAGGATTATTAGAGTGGGGGCCTTTCTAATCTCCACGGTAATGATGTTCCAGAGAGAGGGAGCCACCACAAAGAAGGCCCTTCTTCTGGGTGCCTGGTGAAGTATTTTAAAGGAGATTTGGGTTAATGTCAGGGTTCCAAATAGCATCCAAAAGTAAATCAGAGTCCGAGGTAAAAGATTCCTTGAAGTTCCCATTGACGAAGAGATCCATGTTGGCATAGCTGGGAAAACCCAAATCTGAAAGCTTCCCGGTTTTCCCCACCCAGTTGAAAGTTCAAGATCTTGCCCCCACACCCACAAGTCCTTCACATGGTCCAATCTCCCACTGCCACGCTGGCAGCTTCCACCCATCCAGTTCTGGCTAGGTGTAGAGAGAAAGGATGACCTTTGCTTTCTAGAAAGAATGTTGTTATGGCTACCTACCATCTAACTCCGTACAATCCCCCCTCCCATTTTTCCACAACAGAAAATGCATAATAGAATAATAGAAAGTGTGGCAGGCCTAAAGTCTAAAAAGGGAAAGATGGCTTGCAGGCCTGACACTGGGTCCCAACAGGTGTATCTCCCTTAGGGATGGGACCCGCATTCCCTGCCTCTCCACTCTGGTGGGTTGGGTAGATGTGACCGGCAAGAGACGGTACCTCAGATAACCTGGTCACAAGCCATGAAGGGCTTTAAAGGTGACAATCAGCACCTTGAATTCCACCCAGAAGCATATCGGCTGCCAATGCAGCTCCTGCAGGAGATGTGACACATGTGGAGACCAGCGTCTGCACAGAACCGTGCAGGCTGCTGCATTTTGCACCAACTGGAGCTTCTGGATGCGAATCCACCAGGGATGGGTTTCAGCCAGTACGCACCGGTATGTGAGTACCCGATCGTGAAATTTAGTGTGCCTTCCCGTACCTGAGCTTCCAGAGGCCCCATACTGGAATGCTCCCTTCCCTGGCCTGCCCCTCCCGCCCAGTCACCACTAGATCCCTCGCTCTCCCTGCCTGTCCGCACCAGGCTTGCCCCACCTACCCACTTCCTTTGCCGGAGTGGAGGATTGGGAGAAGCCCATGTGGCACGGAGTCCCTTCTCTTTGACAGCCACCTGTTTCCAATGGGGGGGGGGGGAGAAATCCATGCGTTTCCTCCCTCTGCATGGGTTTCTCCCCATGGAGAAACCAGGCAGCTCGCTCTCTCTCTCTCCCTCCCTCCCTCTCTCCCTCTCTCTCTCACGCACACACACACACACACCCCCCGCTAACAGCCACATCCTCTCCCTGAGGTCTAGACTGCTGCCATGCCCGATAACCCACTGTGCACATATCTATGAGGAGAACGCCTCCCTCTGTGCCCAGCCAGGTCTCAGTTATACAAGCCAGATTGACCTTCTCTTTGGGGATCAAATCAGCAATAAGGTTAGCCTTATTGCAAGCTGATCTGACATTTAAAAGCAGCAGCCTATAGCAATAGCAATAGCAGTTAGACTTATATACCGCTTCATAGGGCTTTCAGCCTTCTCTAAGCGGTTTACAGAGTCAGCATATCACCCCCACAGTCTGGGTCCTCATTTCACCCACCTCGGAAGGATGGAAGGCTGAGTCAACCCTGAGCCGGTGAGATTTGAACCGCCGAACTGCAGATAACAGTCAGCTGAAGTGGCTGCAGTACTGCACTCTAACCACTGCGCCACCTCGGCTCTTTAAGCCTAAGATCAGGGATCTGCTGACTAGGTAAATGAGCTGAATGCAAGGAGACAAAACACTAGACTGGTACTAAACACCGGCGTAGCGTTCCCTGTGTCTCTCCCCGCCCCCTCCCTCCCATATCTCCTGTTACCCAATACCACTGAAATAGATAGTCCTCCTCTGCCTTCCCTGAGAACAATTCCATCCGCAGAAGAGCTGTGGTGATGCAGTGGTTAGTGTGCAGTACTGCAGGGCTACTTCTGCTGAGTCCCAGCTGACTGCAATTTGGCAGTTCGAATCTCCCAGGCTCAAGGTTGACTCAGCTTTCCTTCCTTCCGATGTGGGTAAAATGAGGAGCCAGATTGTTAGGGGGCAAGAGACTGACTCTGTAAAACTGGTTAGAGAGGGACTATAAAACATTGTAAAGTGGTATATAAATCTAAGTGCTATTGCTGTCTCCCGTCCCCGATGTCAAGGTTCCAAATAGCATCAAAAATTCAATCAGACTCCGAGGCAAAGTTTTGCTCAAAGTCCCAATTTATGAAGAGAGCCATGTTGGCACATCTGGGAAAACCCAAATTTGAAAGCTTCCTGGTTTTCCCCACCTGGTTGAAAGTTCAAGATCTTGCCCCCCCAACACCCACAAGCCCATCCCATGGTCCAATCTCCCAGTGTCATGCTGGCAGCTTCCACCCATCCAGTTCTCGCTAGGTGCAGAGGTGCAAAGACAAAGGATGACCCTGGCTTTCTAGAAAGAATGTTGTTATGGCTACATAGCATCTAACTCCATACAATCCCTCCCTCCCATTTTCCCACCATAGAAAATGCATAGCGGAATAATAGAAAGTGAGGCAGGCCATAGAGCCAAAAGAAAAGATGGCTGTAGGCTTGATACACAACACTCTTCCTTAAAAAGGGGAGAACCTCCTCCCACTGACAAACTGTTGGGTGGGGGCAAGGTGACCCTTACCGAGTACCCCTTATCTCCCAACACATTCAGAGTACTTCAGGGGTGGGTTTCAACCGGTTCGCGGCGGTCCCTGCGAACCGGTTGTTCGGCGAACCCGGAAGTAAGTAACTTCCGGAAACGGCGAAGGGCCCATCCGCCCGCCCGCGCTCCTTACCCGGTTTTGACGAGTTCTGCGCTTCCACGCATGCGCAGGACGCATACAGCGCCTGCGCGATCCTCCAGGAGCAGCTGGAGCATCGCACAGACGCTAGTACACATGCGTGTACCGCGCGCGTGCACGAGGACGCCGCCGGCCCCGTTCCAACCGAACCGGTTGGAACGGGGCGAGAAACCCACCCCTGGAGTACTTCCACTAATAACTGAAATGGCACCCTGCCCCCTGTCTCTCTCACCCCCCAAACAGGGACCCATTCCTCCCCCCAGCTGTCACCCAGGGGGAAAGGGACCAACACACTCACCTCTCATTCAACTTTCCCTTCCAGCCCCAGGATTCCCCGAACAGCCTTCCCAGGCCCGAGGACAGAACATTCAGAGGATTTAAGGATTTATTTTTGATTTAAGCCCTGCTTTCCCCCTGGTTTCTTTGGTAATTATTTAAATGTGCCATTGTTGGGCTGTCAGCTGCCTCTCTCTCTTCCCCTCCCCACAGGTGAAGAGCCCCCTTTTCCAGAGGGCATGGAAGGACCCTGCAACCTGAAGCAGGATGAGGCCGAAGAGCGCCAGGCTGGAGCAAGCGACGAGGAGGGTACGAGTGGCAGAGAATCAGGCTAATGTTTCTCTCCGTCTTCCTTTTCCAGCCAGTACTCTGCAGGGACAGGAATGCCCACTGGTTTAAGCCTTGGCTGAGGCTTCCTGGCATTGCAGTCACAGCCCAGTTGGAGAAGACCCCGCAGGAGAGTCACGGATTAAGGGCGAGGTCATGTTCTCTGTAATTTTGGCTCGGAACTGGTCGCATTTGGGTGGCATCCTATTCCTCACCTGTTTTCTGGCCTATTCCCTAAAGTGTCTCTTCCCTGCGCAGGTAAGGATCAAAGCAGTCACCACCTCTGCGCACTCATGAAGCTGGTCAACGAAATCCCAGAGTTCCTTTGTGGACATGCGCAGGCGAGCCTGGATCGGTCCACGCCTGCTGGGGGCAGCGAAAGCAGAGGGCAAGGTGAGTACACTCGCTGTGCGGCTGAGCAGATTTTGTTGAGCCTAGACCAGGGGTCCCCAGCCCAAGGTCTTCTGACCTAGGCTTCCCCAAATCACAAAACAGACTCCTTGTCCCGAAACCCCTTCCCCCTTTTTTTATTTGGCTAATGTGAATTCCTAGCATTCACATCCAGCAAAGTCCCGATAAACAGTCTTTCACGGGTGAATTGCAACCACAGTCCTTACCAGTCCTTGGAGAGTTGCAAGGCCGGTAGCTTCAAGGCGCAACGGTGTACAAGGAAAGACTTGGCAAGGAGTCTCTCAGATAAGCAAATTTTCACACTAATTAAACGAACTAATTGTCTCCTGCAAACACCACTCCCCTTTTTGCTCCTATTTATTCCCTATGGGAGGGGCCATTCAGCGTCCACCTGTTGCCTTACTCCCAAATTTATCCTTGTTTCTTAGCTGTTCCCTTCTCCTGACAGCTCTGCACATGCGCACACTGGGAACAGGCTCCAGCTGTTCTTCTGCCTCACTGATGTCTGACTCCGAAGGCAGCTGATAACTGTCAGACAGCCCTGCCCCATTTCTGCCTCTGACGCAGAGCCCTTATTAGAGCCTTCTCCAGACTCCAGGACTGGCCCATCTTCCTCCCCAACTCCACATTGTCTGAGGCTGTTGTTAGCTCTACTAGCCGCCGGCGGGCCACAATATTAGGGAGTTTGGAACCGGTGAGCTCAAGCTGCTGGTGACCACGTGCACACAGCTCCATTTGCATAAGCGGTGGCCACTCTCGCCTGGGCATGGAGCTCCATGTATGCGAGCAGCGGGCACAAATGGCGCTTTACCCGCCAGTGCCTGTTGCTCACGCAAATGGAGATTTGCACACCCGAATACGTGCTGCCATGCACGCTGGAACCTTCTCTCTCCCCCCTCACTGTTCTACAAAGGGGGAAAGGTTGGGGGCCACTGGACCAGGCTGAGGCAGGCTTCGATGGTGTCTTTTATTGCCAACCTGTGGCGCACCAGAGACCAGTTCCGTGGTTTTTCTGCAGATCGGAGAGGGCGTGGCTTTGTGTATGCCCTGCAGCCTGTGCGCTGGTTTGAGTGGACTGGCATGCCGTAGGCTGTGGACCGGGAGTTTGGGACCCCTGCTTTATTGCTCTGCTATCCCATTGCAAACAACCCTGTCATGGCTGGTAGAAACCACCCCAAACTTCCCCAATGGCAGCCCCCCCATGGCCAGTACAATGCAGGGCCCCCCAAAACTAAAGCCAATAGTGACCAGAGCCGATTCGCAAGGCGAGGAGGAAGTCCAGAGTGCCAAAACAAGATATAAAGTCCACCAGGCAAGGCCCGTAGTCCACAAACAATGGTCAAGATTCACAGGGCAGAAACACAGGGTGTCAGCGTTCCAAATATCATGCAGAATTAAATCAGAGTCTAAGGCAGAGCTATCCTTCCAATTTAATAAGACAGACATGTTGGCATCATGCTATGGAATCCCAATTCTGGCAATGACATCAGAATTCCACCCAGTTAAAAGTTCATGATCTTGTCCCCACACCCACAATCCATCACATGGTCCAATCTTCTTCTTCCACGCTGGCATCCACACCCAGCTGCTTCCGGTCAGGTCTAAAAGTGCGGAGACAAAAGATGACCTTGGCTTCTAGTAAAGAATGAAAACAATACATTCCACAATCCTACTCCTGTCTATTCCCCCCTCCCATCAACTATACTAAAGAAACAGGATATTGAAATAAGGGAAAGTGTGGCAGGCCAAAATTCTAAAAGGAATATAATTGCAGACACAGTGCTGTTGTGGCCTGCCAGCTGTTGATCCCTCCAGCAGCTGAATCAGAGGAGGAGGAGGAGGAGGAAGTATGGGAGTCAGCATCAGGGCAACCTGGGAGCTCCAAGGGGGAGAAGGAATGGAGCTGGTAGAGAGAGAGAGAAAGAGAGAGAGAGAGAGAGAGAGAGAGAGAGGAGAGAGAGGAGAGAGAGAGACAGAGACAGAGACAGAGAGAGAGAGACAGAGAGAGACAGAGAGAGAGACAGAGACAGAGACAGAGGCGGAGTCTGGACCGTCCGTCAGCCCTCAGATGGAGAGTCAACAGCCCCCAGGTCTGGAGGTGGCTGATGAGGAAGAGGAGGAACAGCTGGGTCCAGTGCCTGACGCACGGATGTGCAGAAAGCAGAAGAGAGGAGAGCAGTGGAAATCTGTGGGCCAGTCCTTGGGAAGCAAGAGCCACCACTGCTAGCAAAGCTTCACCGTATGCTGGACGACTATTAATCTCCCTGCCGGACAGACTTGTTAGCCTGCGGTGAGAGAGAAATCTTTTGCCGGAACTGCTGACACTCCTAATAAAGGAATCATTGATTGAACTTCAGAGGGTTTGTTAAGGCCAGAGGAATGTGTGCCAAAGCCAAACGATTGTTACTGCAACCCTCCCTGGCCTCTGATTAAATCGGATCAATTTTGGCGTGAGAAAGGATGGGGCTGCCTCCTTGCTGGCAACCTCACAGATCTCTGAGCTTGCCTCTGCTCTGTTCTCTGAGCGAGTGGGGGGAGGCAGCTGTTCCTTGTCAGAGGGGGATCTGCTGCCTCTCATCCCCGCTGCCTGGAGCCGATCCTCCCCTGTGTTTGCGAGGGAAGGCAGCTCCCCGTCCGGTTGACCACCTCCCACAAGGCTGGAACGGCCTGGGATGGCATTGTCCTTGGTCCGTGGACTCTCCAGACTTGCCATTCCCATGAGATGGCCGTGGTTCAAACTCCTCCACCTCCTCCTCCTCCTCCGAATCGGGATATGATGGAATCAGGAGAGATTTCCTCTTCAATCTTCTTCTTGGTGGCCCTTGGCTGCCAGGAGTTGGGAGCCCCCTGCCACACATGCAGATGTGAAGGACCCCCTCCCCAGATTTCTCTGTGTCCTGCAGCTTAAAAGGAGAGTTGTGGGAATTTCTGAGCGTTTGGTCTTCCTTTCCAGCAGGTCCCATTGTCCAGCTGAAGAGTTTCCCACACTTCCAACGACTTGAACCCTTGGCTGACTCGGTTTCCCTGAGCGTCTCCAGCCCAGGGCGGACCCCCAGCAGCAGCCCAGAGGGAGAATGTTCAGAGCCCACCACCCAAGGCCCATTTTTCTCCTGCGATGCTCAAGGATGGAAGGGAACAGGTAGGTCCATCACTGGAACAATACGGGAAGTCCTCAAATTACTACCATTCATTACAGTGGTTGGTTTCCAAAATTTTTGGAAGCTCTTCTGTAGGTGTGGCCTGCTTTCTGAGTCCACTGGTAGAAGCTCTTCTAACCGGTTTGGTAGATTTGACAAACCGGTTCTACCGAATAGGTGCGAACCTGTAGGAACCCACCTCTGAACCTCCTCTAACCGGTTCGGTAGATTTGACAAACCGGTTCTACCGAACCGGTGTGAACCGGTAGGAACCCACCTTTGATTCATTACTACCAACGACATTGAAAAAAGCGACTTACAAGAGTTTGTCACCCTTATGATTGTTGCAGCATGCCCACCGTCACATGATCAAAAAACGGACGCTTGGAGACGGACTCCTACTTATGACGGTCGCAGTGCCCTGGGGTCACTTGATCCTGTTTTGTGACCATCTGAACCAACAAAGTCAGCAGATCAACTGAACGCCCATGTTACTCTTTTAACAACTGCATTGATTTGATTAACAATTGTTAATCAAGATAGGTCGTAACGCGAGGCAAAAATCACTTAAATTTTTCACTTTGCAACCTGAATTTTTGTGGCCCAATCGTGGTTGTAAGTTGAAGACTACCTCTGCACGAGTTATAGATACCACCCTATTTCACATGAGTATAAAAGCGGGGAAAAATCAAACTTGTTTCATAGATGCAGAAACTTAGCTACAGAAATTTTAGCCTCAATGAAAACAGGCTGACAAATGGGTGTGTGTGTGTATCTCTGGCTATTGGATTACAGAATTGGAAGGGACCTTGTAGGTCATCTAGTCCAACCCCTTGCTCCACCAGGAGACTCTATACCCTTTCAGACAAATGGCTGTCCAATCTCACCTTTTAAGAGCTCCGGTGTTGGAGCAGCCACACAACTTCAAACGAAAAGCCTTTCCACTGACTAATTTGTCTGGGATTAAAAGAATAACAGCACGGGAAGGGACCTTAGAGGTCTTCTAGTCCAACCTTCTGCCTAAGCAGGACCCCCACATCACTGTCAAGTGGCAGCCTAGTTTCTTCTCGAAGGCCTCCAGTGTTGGAGCATCCACACCTTCTGGAAGGAAGTTGATTCCACTGGTTAATTGTTCTCACTGTCCGGAATACAGAATAACAGCATTGGAAGGGACCTTGGAGGTCTTCTAGTCCAACCCACCTGTTCAAGTAGGAGACCCTATACCCAGTGGTGGGATTCAAATAATTTAACAACAGGTTCTCTGCCCTATTGACTGGCTGGATGGGCGTGGCCATGGTGGGTGAGTGACAGGCAGTACTCGACCTTCTGCACACGCCCCTCGGGAGCAAAAATGGGCTGCAGTGGGTGGGGGCGCACTGTCCCCTGGGCTCCGTTTTTGGCCTAGTACCTGGGACTTACCTGGGAGCCAAAATGGGGCGCAGGAGGACTCCTGGAATGGGAGGAGTGAGGAAGGGCAGGGAGGGGCGGGGCTAGCCGGCAATTTAACAACCAGTTCAGCCAAAGTGGTGTGAACTGGTTGAAATCCCACCACGGCCTATACCATTTCAGACAAGTAGCTGCCCAGTCTCTTTCTAAAAAGCTCCAGTAATGGACACCCAGGACTTCTGGTGGCAAGCAGTTCCACTGGTTAATTGTTCTCATCGTCAGGATATTTCTCCTTCGCTCTAGACTGAATCTCTCCTTGATGAGTTGACCTCCGTTGCTTCTGGTCCTGCAACCGCAATAGGGACCAGAAACTTGATTCTGAAGCGAAGTAATCTGAAAAAAATGGTCCCAATGTTTCATTTTTCAGCGCCGTTGTAACTTTGAACGGTCACTAAACAAACCATTGTAAGTCGAGGACTGCCCGTACTAATGCTACGCATGATGTTGAGTCTAGCTTTGCCTTCCTTCCTTCCCGTTGATGCAGAAGTAGCGACCGACGCAGAGCTTTCAACCAAGGAGAACCCGGCCGAAGGGCAGCTGAACTCCGAAGAAGGACTTCGACGTCCTCATCTCTCAACGGAGCGGAAGGACAGCCCAGAAATGGACCACCTGAGGCTGGATACTGATGGTGGGTTTGAGGGAGGGTCTTCGGGGCCCCTTGTCTTTTTCGCCCGGCCCTTCCCACTCATCTGATATCCCTCCCGCTGCAAAAGTGGGATGAAAACTCATGAAAAATCTCCTTGCAGAGACAACGGGGCGACCACAAAGGCGCCCCCTGTTGCCTAAAACTTGGAGAGATGTGGATTCGAATTCAGGACTGAAATAGCAAAAATCAAGACTGATGGCAGGGTTTATTTTGTTAACGGTGCACTCTGGAGGAATCCCCTCCAGAAAACAACGGAGAAAACGATACACTCATCTTTACCCTCACAACAGTATGTTTAGTGAGGGTTCAAACTGAAAACATCTGTTTTGTTTTGTCCTGTCCTGTCCTGTCCTGTCCTCTCCCATCCTTCTGTTCTATTCTGTCCTGTCCTATTTTTCCATGCCCTCCCCTCCCATCCTACCCTATCCTTTTTGTTCTGTTCCATCCTACCCCATCCTTCTTTTTGTTCTGTTCTGTTCGTCTCTTCTCTCCACTCCCATCCTGTCCTGTCCTGTCCTGTCCCATCCTTCTGTTCTACTCTATCCTGTCCTGTCCTATTCTTCCATCCCCTCCCCTCCCATCCTACCCTATCCTTTTTGTTCTGGTCCATCCAACCCCATCCTTTTTGTTCTGTTATGTTCTCTTCTCTCCGCTCCTATCCTATCCTATCCTATCCTATCCTATCCTATCCTATCCTATCCTATCCTATCCTATCCTTTTGTACTGTACCCCTTTGTTCTGTCCGGTTCTGTCCTGTCCTATTCTGTCCTATCCTATTCTCCTCTCCTCCTCTCCTCTTCCATCCTCTCCTACCCTATCCTTGTTTTTGTCCTGTCCTGTTCTGTCCTGTCCTACTCTACCCTACCCTACCCTACCCTACCCCATCCTAACCATCTCCTTTGTTGCAAAGGCTCTTCTGCAGATTCCGGCTGTCTGGGCCAACACAATTCCTGGGGGGATGGAGGGGCAAAACAGCCCACATCACAGGGCCCTTCGCGAAGCATCTCTGAGGCTGACGGCCAGTCCGAGGATGGAAAGACCACGCCTGAGGCCATCGCTGAGAAGGAACCTCCGAAAAGTTCTCGCAAGGCATCTCCAAAGTTGGGGCCAGGTTTGTCATTTGGAAACGTGGAGAGGGACAAAGGAATTATAACAGAATAACAGAGTTGGGTGGGGCCTTGGAGGCCTCCCCCGGGACTTGTTCTAAATCGAGAACTCCTGCTGCCGCCTACTAATTATAACTGTATTTATTTTTAGATAGGATATAGTTGCAATTCCCGGGACTCGGTGGGATGAAACCCCCATTAAATGTCCTGTTGTTGGATCTGGCCCGTCGTTCCCGTCCGTCCAGATCTTTTGGGATCCCGAGTTTGTCTTCTGGAGTGTTGGCTGTTCTTGCCGTTTTAATGTCATCTGCAAATTTTAATGAGTTTCCCTTCTCTTCCCTCATCTAAATCATTGATGAAGGTATTGAAGAGTCCTGGGCCTAAGGGAGAATCTTGTGGAAGCCCACTGCTTGCTTCCCTCCTTGTAGACCAGTGTTTCTCAACCTTGGCGACTTTAAGTCCTGTGGACTTCAACTCCCAGAATCCCCCAGCCAGCTGTGCTGGCTGGGGGATTCTGGGAGTTGAAGTCCGCAGGACTTAAAGTCGTCAAGGTTGAGAAACACTGTTGTAGACATAGTACAATTGAGGACTACTTGTTGAGTATGGTTGGCCCGCCAGTTACAGCGCCACCTAGTGGTGATGCTGTTTATCCTACATTTCCCCAGTTTTCCAGGAAATAGGTTGTGGTCTGTTGAATGCCTTACTGAAGTCTAACTATGTTACCTCCGTGGCGTTTTGCTGCTCTACTAATTTAGTCACTGGGTCAAAGAATGAAATAAGATTGGTTTGCCATGGCCTGTTTTTCACAAGCCCATTCTGGCTGCTAGTTATCCCTTTATTTGTTTCCAGAGATGATACAATTGCGGTTGCTGAAACTCGGTGGGATAAAACCCACGTCACGTGTCCTGCTGTTGGATACGGCCCCATTGTTTACGTCTAACCAGATCTTTTGGGATCCCAACCTGGTTTTCTGGATTGTCAACCGTTCTTGCCATTTTAGTGTCATAGGCAAATTTGGATGAGTTTCCTCTCTATTCTCTCATCTGTCACTTATAATGAGCCTTATAAGCGCCAAGGTGGCGCAGTGGGTAGAGTGCAGTACTGCAGGCCACTTCAGTTGACTGTTATCTGCAGTTTGGAGGTTCTAATCTCACCGGCTCAGGGTTGACTCAGCCTTCCATCCTTCCGAGGTGGGTGAAATGAGGACCCAGATTGTTGTTGGGGGCAATATGCTGACTCTGTAAACCGCTTAGAGAGGGCTGAAAGCCCCATGAAGCGGTATATAAGTCGAACTGCTACTGCTATTGCTATAATGTTATTCATTTATGAATCCCATCAGCCTCTTCCTTTCTTGTAGCAGGAGTGTCCGAAGAGAAGCCTCCACTTCAGGGGTTGCTGAAGTGCTTGAAGGATCTGGTTACCTTGCAGTCCAGCCGTGGCCCCCAAACTCCCCTCAAAGCTTCCATAGGGAGCCAGCCACTGCCCCCCAGATTTGGGCGGTGGGGAAGCAGGAGTGACTCATTGCCCATCCAAGGTAAATCTTGATTTTCACGGACAATTTACCCGGATTTTTGATTCTCCTCAAACACCTCAAACCTTCTCTTCTGGGACTAAGCACAGCCCCCGCCCCAAAATGAATATAGGTGATCCTTGACTTATGACTCCAACTGAGCCCGAAATGTCCATTTTACGACCTTTCTCGCCACAGTGGTTAAGTGTATTGTATTGTATTGTATTTATTTGTCTTGTATGCCGCCCACTCCCGAAGGACTCTGGGCGGCTCACAATAGACAAGGGAAAGGGGATAAATAGACAAAGAGAAAGACAACACTTTAAAAAGACAACATTCACAATTTCCATGGGGCTGGATGTTTCACAAGCTCCCCGGCCTACTGGAGCAGCCAGGACTTGGTGGCTTTGCGGAAGGCCGGGAGGGTAGTAAGGGGCTGGATCTCCACGGGGAGGTCATTCCAGAGGGCTGGAGTGAATTCCCTGCAGGGGTGATGTCGGTAACCTGGTTGTTAAGTGAATCCAGTTTCCCCCTTGACTTTACTTGGGGATCAGCGTGACCGTTGTAAATATGAGTCATTTGCCAAGCATCTGAATTTGGATCGCGTGGCCACTCGGAACGCTGCAACGGTGGTTAAGTGTGAAAGAGGGTCGTCCGTGTCTTTTTTTCAGTGCTGCTGTAACTTTGCCGTCACTAAATGAACCGTTGTAAGTCAGGGAGTACCTGTAATTTAGACTCACTGCTCTGATTTTTATTTCCGGTCTGCATTGCAGGAATTTTGCTCCAGAAAATAGTAACGCGGACTCCTACAGACAAAAGGATGTACTCGTATTTATAAATTTCAGGAGGGAAAATGATGCCGTCATGCACAGAATAACAGAATAACTGAATAGCTGAATAGCCAAATAACAGAAGAGTGACAAAATATTCTTGTAAGAGAATTACAGAATAATAATAATCGAATGACAGAATAACAGAGTAGTGGAGTTGGAAGGGACCTTGGAGGTCTTCTAGTCCAACCTTCTGCTCAAGCAGGCGACCCTTCTCTCCTCCTCCCTCCCCCTCCTCAGAATAACAGAATTTTTCACACTTATGACCGTTGCAGTATTACCCATAACCTCGTGATCAAAATTCATATCTTTGGCAATTGATTCATCCTTATGACGGTTGCAGTGTCCCAGGGTCACGTGGTTCCCATTTGCGACCTTCCGACAAGCAAAATCAGTGGGGAAACGAGATTCCCTTAAACCAGTGGTCCCCAACCTTTTTATCGCCGCGGACCAGTCAGCCTTTGATAATTTTACCGTGGCCCGCTGAGCGCGCGCAGGGGTGGGGGGGCATTGTTCGCGACCCTGCGCCCCTGCCTGCCCACCCCCTTCGCCCACAGGGCTCCCGCGAAGTGGTTCTGGGCACTAGCCCAGAGGGCGGTCATTGGTCGCCGTCCTTCAGAGGTGCATGAGCCTGTTCAGGGTGTCCAAGTTCCGGCACGCCGAGGCCAAAGTGGCCCGCAAGGAGGTGGGTGGGCGGGCGTGGTCGTCAGCCGTGCTTACCTCCGGATCATCTCCCCGGTGAACCGCCACCCCCACCTGCCGGGACGAACGGCGGTTCCCTCCTCGCCCCCTCCCCACGGTGGGCTCCATGGGGAGGAAGGGAGCGGCTCTGCCCTCGGCCTCTCGGCGATCCCACTGAAGAGGAACGCCAGCGCTTCCGGAGGCCCGCCCGGCTGCCGGCTGAGCCGTGCTCGCGTGGGCGCCTCCCGAGACACGGTCAGGCCTCGCCCAGGGGAGCCGCAGCCGCCCTCCCAGCTACTTCTTGGCCGCGGGGCAGCTCCGACGAGCCGAAGGGAAGTCGCCGGGACTGCATCGCGGAAGCCTCACTCTGCAAATTAGCCGGTCGGGGGGCGAGCAAGGCGGCTTCCCCAAGAGCCCCTCGCTGCGATGAGGCTGGCTGGGCTGGGACCGTATGCCCGCTGCCAACTGGGCTGGGGCCGCTCGGTAGGTGCCTTGTCGCTTTCGCTGCAGCCGGAAAGCGGAGCTGCCGGGGTTCGCAGGCCATGCAGCAGCGGGGGATGCGCCGAGCATCGCATGTGGCAAAGCCGGAGCCCTGGCTAGGGAGGGCGGGTTAGCCCTCCTCTCGGTGCCGGAAAAAGCTTCGAAGAGCCTCTTCAAGCGGAGCCGCCTTGGCCGCTGAAGCTTCCGGCTGCAGAGGAAGCGCCCGAAGGGCTGTTTCTGCGAGGCTCCCGTTCTCTGCGTTGACGCCTGTTTTGTTCTCGGGGCTTCCATTTCCCCGCAGCGGGGCCGCCTGGGACAGCGAACACCCGGCTTCCGCGGCCCGGTGCCAGGTACTCCACGGCCCGGCACCGGTCCGCGGACCGGGGGTTGGGGACCACTGCCTTAAACAACCAGTTTCCTAACTAAATCCACTGATGTAATTCACTTAATCAACCCTGGCAAGAAAGTTTTTCAACTGGGGCAACGTTCTCTCAAAACATGTTTCACTTCAGTGACAGAAATGTTGGGCTCAATTGTGGTCGTATGTCGAGTGCTGCCTGCATTTTTGAACTTTTTGCCAAGGTGTAGGCTGTCTTAGAATTGTTGGGGCACCAGCCCGTTTTACAAATGTGTGTGAATATGTTGTTATTAAGCAATTATAAAATGATAAGAGTGGTGCAGTGGCCTACAGGTGGCGCTCTCGCCTCACAATCAGGAAGCTGTGAGCTCTATCCCATGTAGAGGCAGATATTTCTTTGTCTGGGCACAATGAGAATGTATCTGCTGAACAAAACTCCGCATTGGCGACAGGGAAGGGCATCCGGCCATTAAATATTCCACTAGCTCCATTCAGTTGCCCAGACTCCACCCTACAAGGGATTATGGGGTCATTAAAAGATGATGATGATGATGATGATGATGATGATGATGATGATGATGATGATGATGATTCAATTGTAAAATGATCTCATGCCCACCAAAACTCTTTTCAACTTTCCCACAGGTGGGAAGGGTTCCAAATAGCGTCCAAAAGTAAATCAGAGTCCGAAGCAAAGTATTGCTCAAAGTCCCAATTTAATTAAGAGAGCCACGTTGGCACGTCTGGGGAAACCCGAATCTGTGAAAGCTTCCCGGTTTTTCCCCACCCAGTTGAAAGTTCAAGATCTTGCCCCACACACCCACAAGTCCATCCCATGGTCCAATCTCTCACTGCCACACACTGGCAGCTTCCACCCATCCAGTTCCGGCCAGGTGCAGAGGCGCAAAGACCAAGGATGACCTTGGCTCTCTAGAAAGAACGTTGTTATGGCTACACATCACCCAACCCCGTACAATCCCCCCTCCCCATTTTCCCACAGTAGAAAATGAATGGTGGAAAGTGTGACAGGCCTGAAGTCGAAAAGAAAAGATGGATTGCAGGCCTGACACAGTGTTAGAATTAAGGCATCGGGTTTCTCAGCTGGGTTTTTATCCCCGTGTATCTAAATTTTAATTCCTACCTATCGATCCTGCCTGCAGTTAAGGTGGAAGCTTCCAGAGAGGAGCTGGGGGCCTGCAACCCCAGAGAAGTATCTGGGTCTTCTGTGGCAACCAGGGGGGACCCCTTCATCCCCCAGGCCAAAGGGAGCCAGACAGGTGGAAAAGAGAAAGACAACTTTCCGGCAGGTATGTGACTTGCCAGTGGCTGCCGATCACAGATCCCATCCCACTGGGTGCAGTTTCCTGGCTGCCAAGGGGAGGGGGCTTTGGTGGGGAAGGGGTTTTTCTTTCTGTTCCTATCTCTGGCAAAGCCGGGATTAAGGGCAGCGTTTGTGGGTGTCTGCAGTCAAAACGGAGCAGGAGACCAGCAGCTGCCCACACCAGGACCTGCCAGGAGGCCTCTCCTTGGTGATTGTCCGTGAAAGTCCAGAGAAAGCCCAAGACCCATCCGGCATCTCGGCTGTTTGTGGTAAACTTCCAGGTCTGGTTTGGGGGGTTGAATTTCATGGGTGGCCTGAAACATTGGGAGAAGGGGAGATGGGTGGAAAGGAAGTGGGGGCAGAGAGAAAGAAGGAAAGAAAGAAGGGTAGGAAAAGGGGGAGAGAGAAAGAAGGAGAAAGGAAAGATAAAGGAAATAAAAAGGAAAGGGACAAATAGTGGGAAGGCAGGGGAGAGAAAACGAAGGAGAGAAAAAAAGTAAGAAGAGGAAAGAGAAAGGAAAGTAAGACATAAAGGAAATAAAAGAGAGAGGGGGAAAGGAAGGAAGGAAAGAAAAGGGAGAAAGAAGGAAAGAAAAAAGTATGAAAAGGGGGAGAGAGAAGAAGGAAATAAAGGAAAGATAAAAAAGGAAAAGAAAAGGGGGAGGGGGAAAGGAAGGAAAGGGAGAAAGAAGGAAATAAAAAAGTAAGAAAGGGGAGAGAGAGAAAGGAAAAAAAGAAGGAAAAATAGATAAAGAAGGGAAAAAAGATAGAGAGGGAGAAGGAAGAAGAGAAGGAAGGAAGGAAGCAGAGATAGCAGAAGGAAGAAAGGAGGAAGGAAACGGGAGAGAAAGGATTAAGGGAATGGCAAGAAGGATAGTAGAAAAGGGAAGGAAGGAGAAGGATCGATGGAAGGACAGAAAAGGGAAGGGGAAAGGAAGGAAGAAAGGAAGAAAGAAAGAAAGGAGAGATGGGGAAGAAGGAAGGAGAAAGGAGAAAGAAGAGATAGAAGAAGGTAGGAAAGAAAGAAGGGAAGACAAGGGGGAAGAGCACTGTAAGAAGGAAAGGGAAGAAAAGAGAAGAAAGGATGAGAAGGGAAGGGAAGAGAGCTACTTGCAGGCAAATGCCAGATTGTTTCAGGCAGGACTGGAAATGTTCTGGTCTCATCTTGACAGCAGTCAAGATCAACCTTCCTTCACTCAGCATCCTTTCAATATCTTGGAATACAAAGCCCATCTTTCCCAGCCAGTTGGCTCAAAGCCCATTTTGTTTAGAAATGTGGTCATCATACAGTCTGTTTCTTGGTCCCCCTTCTCCTGGCGTCACTGTGCCCACCTGTAGATGGACGTTGAGGGCCTTGGGGTCAACCAGCAGCAGGTTGAGGGGGAAGAGTGTGTCTGTGTGGGGAAACTAGAGGGAGGGGCATGGAAGCAGCCTTTTCCACCCCCTCCAAGTCCTTGCAGTAGAGATGCCTTCATTGTACTCCCCTCCCAGTTAAATCCGAGGAAGAGCACCCTCTACGAGGCCACGGGGATGACTTGGAAGAGAAGAGCTACCACCACTTCGGCCATGCAAGGACCAGTTTGTCACCCCGGTCCAAGCTGGGACTATGGGTCCCGTATTCGGCTGGTAAGGCAAAGACCGTTTAGGGCAGAGTCAGTGGGGGGGGGGGGGCGCACCTCTGGCAGGTGGGAAGGCTGTCGTCTCTACCCCACAATTTTGTGTTCCGTGTTTGAGTGATTGTGGACAAGGTTTACCTGGGAAGATGAAGAAGTTGAGGTTGAGGACGGGGGGGAGATGAAGAGGAAGTCAAGGTTGAGCTGGGGAGATGAAGAAGTTAAAGTTGACCTGAGTAAGTGAAGAAGAGTCAGAGTTGACCTGCGGGGGTCAAGAAGACTCAGAGTTGACCGGGAAGGGGGGTGTTTAAGACGTCAGGGCGGAACCTGGGGAGATGAAGAAGATGTCAAGGTTGAGCTGGAGAGATGAAGAAGTTAAAGTTGACCTGAGTAAGTGAAGAAGGGTTAGAGTTGAGCTGGGGAGGTAAAGAAGAAGTCAAGGTTGAGCTGGGGAGGGGGATGAATAAGAAGTCAGAGTTGACCTGGGGAGATGAAGAAGTCAAGGTTGACCTGGGGAGAAGAAGAAGAAAAAGTCATGGTTAACCTGTGGTGGGGGGGTAAAAAAAGAAAGAGTTGACCTGGGGAGGGGAAGAAGTCAAGGTTGACATGGGGTGAGGGATAAAAAAGAAGTCAAGGTTGAGCTGAGGAGATGAAGAAGAAGTTGATCCGAGTAAGTGAAGAAGACCTGGGGAGATGAAAAAGATGTCAAGGTTGACCTGGGGAAGGGGATGAAAAAGAAGTCAGAGTTGACTTGCGGTGGAGGATAAAAAAAAAGGCAGAGTTGACCTGGGGAGATGAAGTAGTAGTCAAGGCTGAGCTGAGGAGATGAAGAAGTTGTTAATCCGAGTAAGTGAAGAAGAGTTGGGGAGATGAAAAAGATGTCAAAGTTGACCTGGGGAAGGGGATGAAAAAGAAGTCAGAATTGACCTGGGGAGGTGAAGAGGTCAAGGTTGACCTGGGGAGGTGAAGAAGAAGTCAAGGTTGACTTGGGGTGGGCTGAATTAGGGTAGAAGCCATTTTGGGGGTCAAAGAGGTAAGCAGAGACACTTCAGCAGGAAGTGGGAGACCTCACATAGGTGGCTCAAAGAAGAAGCAGGAAGTGGTGGGAGTTTCAATCCTAGGAAGTCCTGAAAGGAAACAAAATCCAAACCCAGGTGAGATGTTGGAGAAGGAAGGAAAGAGCTGATCCAGAGGTCCCTACCCAGCCTAGGTGTCCATAGGGAAGGACAAAGAGAGAGTTTCTCTCATTCCCATCCGTGAAGGACAGGTTCCAAGCATGGTTGTCTGATAATGATGATGATGATGCCAAGGTCTTTGGAGATCTATCTTGAGTCCCTCCTCCATCTCCTCCTCTTTTCTCTTTCCTCTCTTCTCCTTCCCCCTTCCTCCTTCCTCTTTTCCTTCTCCTTCTTTTAGAGTGGAGCCCCGCCACCAGTCCTCTCCATGGCTTGCTCAACTGCCTGAAGGACATCCCCGTGCCGAGACCACCCCCCCCACAAATCTTGCCGGGGAAACGAGGAGCAATTGGGGAGAAAGAGAGACGAAGAGGAGGAAGACGAGGACGCTTCGGTAGGCCAGGGGTTGGAAGAAGGTGGTGAGCCTCAACCAGATAATGAAGGAAGGGTTCTCCAATCTTGGCAGTTTCCAGGAAGATGGACTTCATCTCCCAGAATTCCACTGCCATTGATGAGAATTCTGGGAGTTGAAGTCCACTCGCCTTCAATTCATCAAGGTTGGGGAACTCCCAGCTAGGTAGAGCATAGATCAGGAGGTCCACTCGGTCCCGCATTTCCAAATTTCAGCCCCAGCCATGCATCTCACTCTTCCCCAGATGTTGTATTCCGACTTCCATCATCCCATCATACAGGCAGTTGCTGATCTGTAAACCAGTTGGCTTAATCTTTGGTTCCCAAAGAGAGACACGGAAGCTCCCGAGAGCCCGGGTTGAGTGGGGAGGGTCTCTTAAGCAATCTTAGGAGCAGCATCTTCAACCAGAGCTTGAAAGAAACCCAGGTCCCTTCGACATGGAAGGCAACTCCTAACCCCAGGGCCTGCCTGCCTCTTCCTTCTTTCCTTGTCTCTTGCCAGGCCCTCCATCCGATAATTGTCCTCCCCAAGGATCAGAAGCTGGTCTCGGGGAAAAGCCAGCCCAGCAGTCCTTGCCGCCCCAGGGATATGCCAACGGGCACCATGAGAGACAGCCAGCAGGGCGGAAAGTGGAGACGATGATCGGGCAGGAAGGTAAGTTCCATCAACAGGAGAAGCCTTGAAGATCCAGCTTGTTCAATGGCCTGTTTTTATCTATTATCTATCCATTCTCTCTCTCTCTCTCTCTCTCTCTCCCTCTCTCTCTCTCTCCCTCCCTCCCTCCCTCCCTCCCTCCCTCATCTAATTATCTATCTATCTATCTATCTATCTATCTATCTATCTATCTATCTATCTATCTATCTATCTATCTATCTATCTATCTATCTATCTATCATTTCTCTCTTTTCTATCTTTCATCTATCTATAATCTCTCTCTCCATCCATCCATCGTCTCTCTCTATTCTGCCTGCCTGCCTGCCTGCCTGCCTACCTACTTTCCTTCCATCCATCCTTCCTTCCTTCCATCCACCCATCCATCCATCCATCCATCCATCCATCCATCCATCTATCTATCTCTATCTATATTTATCTATATCTATCTATCTATCTATCTATCTATCTATCTATCTATCTATCTATCTATCTATCTATCTATCTATCATCTACCTACCTACCTACCTACCTACCTACCTACCTACCTACCTACCTACCTATCTATCTCCTCTCTCTGTCTTTGATCTCTCTCTCCATCCATCCATCTCTATCCATTATCTTTCTCTGATCTCTCTTTCTCTCTCCCTCCCCACTCTGTCATTTATATCCCTGCTTTATTAATTGTATTGATCCCTCGGGGTGGTGAACATCCTTAATATCTTTTCCACCTCCTATTTTTTCCCACGACCACCACCCTGTGAGCTGGGTTGAGCTGAGAGAGAAACTGTCTGCTCCAAAGTCACCCAACTGGCTTCCATGCCTGAGGCGGGACTAGAACTCACTGACTCCTGGTGATTGGTCCTCCGCCAGCACACATATCCCACAATGAATCCTTGGTCCTAGGAGAAAACGGCATCAGGGTTGGTTACAGCAGTGGGATTCAAAAAATTTAGCATCTGGTTCTCTGCCCGGTTGCTGGGTGGACATGGACATGCTGGGGCGTGGCCTACTTGGCCTCCTGCACTGTGGCAGGGGAGGATGTTGATGAGCTCCCTTCCCCTCTCGACAGGTGTGGTTGTTGGTTATATTAAATGCCTGTTTTGTACTTGTATGTTCCCTTTCCCGTTTGAGTTGTTCGCCGCCCTGAGTCCCTATAGGGAATAGGGCGGCATATAAGTAAAATAAAACTTCAAACTTCAAACTTCCCTCCCTTCGGAGCTTTCCTCGAGCCTCCAGGAGGATGAAAGTGCCCCCCGGGGGTGTGTTTTTGCCCTCCTGCTAGTTCCGGTAGGCCCGTTTTTTATCCTCCCCAGGCTCTGGAGGTTTTCCAAGCCTCCGGCAGGGTGAAAACTACCTCCCCTGGGCTCCGGAGGCCCTATGGAGGCTGGGAACAGGCCCGTTTTTGGACTTCTGATACTTCCGATAGGCCCGTTTTTTACTCTCCCAGGGCTCTGGATGCTTTCCTTGAGCCTCCAGGAGGGTGGAAAAGGCCTCCCCTGGGCTCTGGAAGCCCTTCAGAAGCCAGAAACAGGCCCGTTTCTAGATTTCTGGTACTTTTGCTAGGCCCGTTTTCCACCCCCCTAGAGCCTCCACACAGGCCCTGCACTTACCTCGCACCCAAAATGGGTCGCGTGGAGACTCCTGGGAGGGATGGAGAGGGGTGGGCATGGTCAGCCAGTCATTGCCAACTACTGGTTCAGCGAATGAGATTAAAATTAACATCCAGTTCTCACGAACCGGTCCGAACCGGCTGAATCCCACCCCTGGTTGTTTCACATCTTCGAAGGACAACCTTGTTCTTAAGACTTGCTCACTGAGTATGTTCAGTTGGTCTGCTGGAAGTCTAGCTTACCTTTACTCCAGGAGCAATTATCCCATTGGCAGTTTCCCCTACAACAGCAACCCTCTGAGGTAGACTAGGTTGATTGCCCAGACGTCACCCAAGGAAGTTCTTTCCTTGAGACTGGATTCCAACCTCACTGGCCCCAGTTCTCTTTCAGTGGGTCTTCTGCTGATGTTCCTCTGCCGTTCCTCACAGATCTTGGAATCATGAAGGAGCGTCCTCCAAGTGCCTACGTCCAGCCCACGTCCCCTGCTGTCAATTCATCAATCAGCAGCTCCCCAGATTGTCTTCCCTGGTGGACTCCAGAACCTGCCAGATGGAGGAGGAAGGAAGATGGTGAGATCCTTCTTGACCTTAGAGTAGCAAGGTAGACTCCGATCCTTCAAGAGCCGGGACATCTTGGTGTCCATCTCTCGGCAGAACATCTCTGTGGGCCAAGGGTTGTGGTTGGGATCTCAAGCAGGGATGACAGTGAGGGAAGTTGGCAGCCAACTCAAGAGTCTTCATGATCACTGTGGTAGGCTTTCACTGCTGGTCTTGGCCATGGTAGCTTGGCCTGTTTACCTACCTGTCTTCTACAGAGCTTGGCCAAGCCCAGAGTCCTTTGCAAAACCTCGGGAAGGGGTTCAAGGAGACCCCATTGAGTTCCCCCAGCCAGGCTTCTTCACCGGCTCTCAGCAGCTCTCCAAATGGTCTCCAAAGATGGACGTCGGGGCCAACGCAGCGGGCAAGGAGAGAGGAAGGTAAGAGGGTTGGGGACTCAGGTCTAGTGGGTTCCTGGTTGCAATGCTGACCTAAGGACCCTCAACTCTGTAGGACTCAGTCAGAGCAGCAACCCCTTGCAAGGCCTGGAGAAGTGCTTGAAGGACATCCAGAACCAGCGATGGTCCCCGGCCGTCACTTCCTCCATCCATAGCTCACCGGACAGACTCCGCCAGTGGACACCAGAGCCAGCACCATGGGCCAGGAGGGAGGGAGGTGAGAGGTAGCTCCATGCCCCACACTCTCCAGTGGGATGCTTTGATGGTGGGGAAAGGGGGAGGAAGTTCAATCTTCTGGGAATGTTCCGCTGGGGTGACCTGTTCTCAGTTCTGTCACCACAGTGTCTATGGGTGGTGGAGAAGGAAGGATCCAGTTGAGCTCACCCACAATACTTCTTGTCTGTCCATCCATCCATCATCTCTGTCTATCATTATCTCTCCTCTTTCTAAAATCTCTCTCTATCAATTCGATTATCTGTCTGTCTGTCTGTCTGTCTGTCTGTCTGTCTGTCTGTCTGTCTATCTATCTATCTATCTATCTATCTATCTATCTATCTATCTATCTATCTATCTATCTATCTATCTATCTATCATCCAACCAACCAACCAACCAACCAACCAACCAACCAACCAACCAACCAACCAACTATCCATCCAGAGGTGGGATGCACATACTTTAACAACCAGTTCGCTGAAAATGTGAGACCCACACACGAATGCTTCACATATGCGCGCTACACGCACGCACCTTTCACACTTGCCTGCAACACCTAAAACAAGGCTTTGTAGATACCCACACCTGCTAGGTCAGCCACGGTTAGTAGAACGGGAGAGGTGCACAAATCACCTTGGCTGCGGGGTGGAAAGTGAGATATCAAGGACCGGATAGTGTCGCAGTGGGTGGGTGAGGCCAACCAGTGCTTGGAACTACCGGTTTGGGTGAACCGGTTCAAACTGGCAGCTTTATCTGCCTGCCTGCCTGCCTGCCTGCCTGCCTGCCTATCTATATCTATCTATCTATCTATCTATCTATCTATCTATCTATCTATCTATCTATCTATCTATCTATCTATCCTATCTAATCTATCTATCCATCTATCCATCTATCCATCCATCCATCCTATCTCTCTCTCCATCCATCCATCCATCCATCCATCCATCCATCCATCCATCCATCCATCCATCCATCCATCTATCTATCTATCTATCTATCTATCTATCTATCTATCTATCATCTATCTATCATATCTACCTCTCTATCTATCTATCTATCTATCTATCTATCTATCTATCTATCTATCTATCTATCTATCTATCTATCTATCTATCTATCTATCATCTATCTATCATTTATCCTGTCTGTCTGTCTGTCTGTCTGTCTGTCTGTCTGTCTGTCTGTCTGTCTGTCTGTCTGTCTATCTATCTATCTATCTATCTATCTATCTATCTATCTATCATCTATCTATCTATCTATCTATCTATCTATCTATCTATCTATCTATCTATCTATCTATCTTTCTCTCTCTCTCTCTCTCTATCTATCTATCTATCTATCTATCTATCTTTCTCTCTATCTATCTATCATCTATCTATCATATCTGTCTGTCTGTCTCTGTCTGTCTGTCTGTCTATTTATCATCTAACCCAGTGTTTTTCAACCTTTTTTGTGCAAAGGCACACTTTTTTCATGAAAAAAATCACGAGGCACACCACCATTAGAAAATGTTAAATTTTTTTAACTCTGTGCCTATATTGACTATATATAAAGTAATTCTCCCACGGCACACCTTACACTATGTCACGGCACACTAGTGTGCCGCGGCACAGTGGTTGAAAAACACTGATCTAACCTACCTACCTACCTACCTACCTACCTACCTATCTACCTCTATCTGTCCGTCCATCCATCCATCCCTCCCTCCCTCCCTCCCTCTCTCTCTCTCTCATCTCAATCTCATCTATCTTATCTTATCTCTCTCTCTCTCTTATCTATCTATCTATCTATCTATCTATCTATCTATCTATCTATCTATCATCTATCATCCATCCATCCATCCATCCATCCATCCATCCATCCATCCATCCATCCATCCATCTATCTATCCAGCTATCCAGCTATCCAGCTATCTATCCAGGTATCCAGCTCATCTATTTATCTAGATATCTATCTATCTCACAATATCTATATCTATCTATCTATCTATCTATCTATCTATCTATCTATCTATCTATCTATCTATCTATCTATCTATCTATCTATCTATCTATCTATCTTCATTTTCATTTTTTTTCATTTTATTAGAATTTATAGGCCGCCCTTTTCCCTGAGGGGACTCAGGGCGGCTTACATACAATAAGGAAGGGAGGGTACAAGACAATAAACGCAAAACAATACATAAAAGTAAAATAGTAAACAACATTCATTCATCATTCGGGTGGGGACATATTATCTTTATCCCCAGGCCTGACGGGCTAGCCAGGTCTTAAGGGCTGTGCGGAAGGTCTGGACGGTGGTGAGGGTACGAATCTCCACGGGGAGATCGTTCCAAAGGGTCGGAGCTACTACTGAAAAGGCTCTCCTCCGTGTGGTTGCCAGTCGACACTGACTGGCAGATGGAACTCGGAGGAGGCCTAATCTATGCGATCTAATTGGTCGCAGGGAGGTAATTGGCAGGAGGCGGTCTCTCAAGTACGCAGATCCACTACCATGGAGGGCTTTATGGATGGTAAGTAGCACCTTGAAGCGCACCCGGAGATCAACAGGTAGCCAGCGCAGCTCGCGGAGGATAGGTGTTATATGGGCGAACCGAGGTGCACCCACAATCACTCGCGCGGCCGCGTTCTGGACTAGCTGAAGTTGCCGGATGCTCTTCAAGGGCAGCCCCATGTAGAGCACATTGCAGTATTCCAGCCTAGAGGTCACAAGGGCCCGAGTGACCGTTGTGAGGGCCCCCCCGGTTCAGGTAGTGTCGCAACTGGTGCACCAGGCGAACCTGGGCAAATGCCCCCCTGGTCACAGCCGTCAAGTGGTGGTCGAAAGTCAGCTGTGGGTCCAGGAGGACTCCCAAGTTGCGAACCCTCTCTGAGGGGTATAGAATTTGACCCACCAGCCTGAGCGATGGAACACTGATCGAATTATTGGGAGGGAAACACAACAGCCACTCGGTCTTCTCCGGGTTGAGTACAAGCTTGTTAGCCCTCATCCAGTCCATAACGGCCTCAAGACCCCGGTTCATCATGTCCACCGCTTCATTGAGTTGGCACGGGGTGGACAGATACAACTGAGTATCGTCTGCGTATTGATGGTATCTTATCCTGTGCCTCTGAATGATCTCACCCAGCGGTTTCATGTAGATGTTAAATAGTAGAGGGGATAGGACCGAACCCTGCGGCACCCCATATGTTAGGGGCCTAGGGGTCGATCTCTGCCCCCCCACTAACACCGACTGCGACCTGTCCGAGAGGTAGGAGGAGAACCACTGCAAAACAGTGCCTCCCACCCCCACTTCCCGCAGTCGTCGCAGAAGGATACCATGGTCGATAGTATCGAAAGCCGCCGAGAGGTCAAGGAGAACCAGGATAGAGGCATAGCCTCCGTCTCTGGCTCTCCAGAAATCATCAGTCAATGCGACCAAAGCGGTTTCTGTGCTGTAACCGGGTCTGAAGCCCGACTGGAAGGGGTCGAGATAACTTGCTTCCTCCAAGGACCGTTGAAGCTGGAAGGCCACCACCTTCTCGACAACCTTCCCCACAAAGGGGAGGTTGGAGACTGGACGGTAATTGTTAAGGACAGCTGGATCCAAGGATGACTTCTTCAGGAGGGGTCTCACCACCGCCGCTTTGAGTGCGGCGGGGAAGTGCCCCTCCCGAAGAGAGGCGGTAACAACCGCCTGGATCCAGCCTCATGTCACCTCACTGCTGTTAGCAACCAGCCATGAGGGACACGGGTCCAGTACACAGGTGGAGGCACTCACAGCTCTCATGGCCTTGTCCACATCCCCAGGGGCAACATCCTGAAACTCAACCCAGAGGTGGTCTACCAATTCATCCTCTTGTGTCTCGGCTGGAACTGCAGGGATGGAGTCCAAATCCGATCGAAACGGAGCAATTTTGTCCGCTAAGAATTGGGCATAATCCTCAGCTCTACCCTGCAAGGGTTCCCCCATATCCCTCCTATTTAGGAGGGAGCGGGTTATCCTAAACAGGGCGGCTGGGCGGGACTCAGCGGACGCAACCAAGGTGGCAATGTGAGATCTTTTTGCTGCCCTAAGTGCCCTGATGTATTCCTTGGTGCTGGTTGTTAGGAGTGCTCAGCTCGATTCGGATTTATCGGACCTCCACAGGTGCTCTAGGCATCTCCTCCGGTGCTTCATCTCCCGGAGCTCCTCGGTGAACCAAGGAGGCCTCCGGGATCCGCCGCCTCGGAGGGGCCGTAGTGGTGCAATCCGGTCAAGGGTCTCCAATGCTGCCGAGTGCCAGGCAGCAACCAGAGTCTCCACCGGACTGTGGGCGAGAGTATCAGGAATAACCCCAAGCTCCGTCTGGAACCTCAAAGGCTCCATAAGTCGCCTGGGGCGGAACCACTTGGTCGGTTCCTCCTCCCTACAGTGGGGGTTTGGTCTCCGAAAGTCGAGCCTCAGTAGGCAGTGGTCTGACCACGACAGGGGTATGATCTCATTACCCCTCAGATCTATCTATCTATCTATCTATCTATCTATCTATCTATCTATCTATCTATCTATCTATCTATCTATCTATCTATCTCATCTCTATCTCATCTATCTTATCTCTCTCTCTCTCTCATCTGTGTGTGTGTGTGTGTGTCTATCATCTATCTAATCTATCCATCCACCCATCATATCTGTCTTTCATTTCTCATCTCTTTGTCTTTCTCTCTATCTGTCCATCCATCTATCTCTCACTCTTTCTCATCTTTCTCTGTCATCTCTATATCTATCTACTTGTCATCTCTCTCTCTCCATTCTTCTTCTCTCTCATCAGCATCCTCTCTCTCTCTGTCATCTATGTATCATCTAACAAACCTTTTGAGGGGGGGGGTTTGTCATAACTTGGAACAGTTGCTAAGCGGCCCATCATAAGACGAGGATGCCCCACAAAAGGGAATGTTGGTGTATGTGTGTGTGAACCATGTGCTTCCAGTGGTAGCAGCAACTCGCCTTTTGCAAACAGGAGGAAGCCCCCCGAGGGTCCCACCACTTCAGGGCCTGGAAAATTGCCTGAAAGAGATTGCCCCCAGCAGAGACTTCCTTGTGGCCTCCAGTCCTGCAGGACGCAGCTTCTGCACTCCAAAACGGCCAGGAATGGAGGAGGCTCACTCACCAAGGCCTTGGGCTGCAGGTAAAGAGGGAAGCTGCGAGAAAATCTGGTTCTGGAGATCATTGAGAGCTTGGCCTAATGGTTATCACCAAGATTCTAGTCCTCTATGGTGACTAGAGAATCGAGGCTGGGTATGTGGACAGGAAGATGGAATTCTTCTGTGGCTGCCCTCAAGCGGTTTCCCTCAGCTCTTGTGGTGCAACAAACCAGCATTTGTCAGCCTTAACTATCTTCAGATGTGTGAACTATAACTCCCTGAATTCCCTGCTGGAGAATTCTGGGAGTTGAAATCCATGAATGATAGATACAATGGATGGATTGACGAATAGATACAATGGATGGGTTGATGGATGATAAATATGATGGATGGAAGAATGGATGGATGATAGATGGATGGATGAATTGGCGAATAGATACTATAGATAAATTGATCGAAAAATAGATATTATAAATAGATTGATGGAAGAAAAGTGCGATGGATGGATGAATTGGTGAATAGATACAATGGATGGGTTGATGGATGATAGATATGATGGATGGAAGAATGGATGAATAGATACAATGGATGGATGAATTGGCGAGTCGATACTATAGATAAATTGATTGAAAAATAGATACTGTAAATAGATTGATGGAAGATAAATGCAATGGATGGATAAATTGATGAATAGATATGATGGATGGTTGATAAATATGATGGATTGATGGATGATAGATATAACGGATGGATTGATGACTAGATGGATGATATACAATGGATGGATGGATGAATAGATTGATCAGCTAGATAAATATAGAGATCAATTGATGGAAGATAGATAGATAGATAGATAGATAGATAGATAGATAGATAGATAGATAGATAGATAGATAGATATTCTTTATGATGTGATTGTGGGACTGTGTCAGATTAGACCAACATTTTGGAGAGGACACAGCTTGACCCAGTTCAATATGCAGCCAAGCCACCCAGCTTCATCCTCCTTTTCAGAACCAATTTATGTCCACCTCTCTCTCTTTCCCCACAGGGAGCCTCCCTCCACCATGTGCCTCTGATTTGGAAGTGGCTGCTGAAAATTCTCCCCTCCACCGGCTGATGAACTGCCTGAAGGAAATCCCAATACAACGGCCAAGTTATCTCAACCCACCGAGCGCATTCTCCTCTTCCACCTCATCCTCCTCTTCCTCCTCCTCCAGCTGCAGTGAAACCGAAAGGGACCAGCAGAGCCCAGGAAGTTCAACCTGGTGGGATGGGGGCCAAGGTCGACATCAGCTGCCAGGTGGGCTTCAGAATGTTTAAGAGGAGTGGGAGTAGAGGCTGACCAGATCCATGGTCCCCTGACCCTTCTGGTTTTGTGGACCAGCAGTGGCGGCGGCAGAGGGGAAGGGAGAAAGAAGGGAAGGTTTTTCTCGTAAGTGGCAGGCGTAGACTTGAGGCTGTGCAGCTCTATTTGCACAACCGCCACTCACACAATTGGAGCTTTGAGTGTGCACCTCCAATGCTTGTGTGGCCTAATAAGTGGGCCATGGTTGGGGTGGTGGTGGTGGTGGTGGTGGTGGACGACCCTGGTCTAGATGAACCTCTTGAATCAAAGATCTCAATTCCAGAGCAGAATATGAGACACGAGATCTTCCCATCTTGGACACCTTTAGTTAACCTAGTTTTCTTGACTTTCTATACCTGTTCCCAGGATCCGAGAGGGATGTTCTTGTAGGACCGAAGGTGATGTTGGAGGGTAAGAGGAAGTGTCCGCCCGCCCAACTTCCTGCAGAAGAGGAAGAGCAGTTACCTTACACGCGAGAGGCCAGCTTTGCCGATGGGGGCGGTGAAGCATCTTCTGCCTCTCTCTGTGGCAACCCGGAGAATGACGCAAAGGACACTGCAGATGTCAAGCAGATGTTTCCCTCCATCCACCCTCTACGATGCTCCACAGCTCCGAAGGATGTGATGTCCAGAGCATCTGAAGCAAGGGAAGATGGGCCACCTTCCACACGTACGTAACATGGAGGTGACAATCAGTTGGCCTCTTTGGGGACTTAAACCAGGATCGTGGGGGAGGATCCTGGTTTGCTGGGAGGGGAAGATTTCTTTGGAGAACCTCAAGGGCCCCAAGGGTGAAATCAGGAAGGAAGCATTCTGCACAGCAGTCGAAGTATGGATGAAAGAATCCTAGGGCAGGAAGGGATCTTGGAGGTCTTCTACACCAACTCCCCGTCCAAAGCAGGAGGCCCTCCTTCCATTCCAGATGTTTGACCAGCCAATCTTTTCTTGAAAACCTCCAGGGAAAGGAGCAGGTTATCAGGGCTTGGGAGATCTTGGTTGGCTATTGGGGGCCCTCATGTTCCTTCCTTGATATCTTCTTGGACCCCTGGGATAATATCTCAGGTGGCTTAAAGTAGAGGAAGGAGGAGGAAGTTTCCAGGAGGAAACTTAATTAAATGTCTCATGATCAAGGACTCCCACAGCCTGGAAGGGAATCAAACCAGGTCAGGAGAAGTCAGTCCAAGCCAATTGTGGTGACTTATATCGTCCACCCATCAGAGGAGTAGATGGAGAACCTTCCTAGGTTACTCCTAAAAGAGCCACCATTGGTGTGACTTCTGAGGATTTCTGGAGTAAAGAACCGTCTCTGAGACTTGGGGTGTCCAACCGTGGTACCCTATGTTCTTCATTGGAGTTCCTTCTTCTCGGCGCAGTTCTTGCCAACAAGGTCTTCACCTGTGAGCAGCAGAAGAGCCCAAGAGAAACAGCACCAGACCAGACCCCAACATGTTCCAGCCCCCTAAGCCACAATTCCCAGGATGGGACACCTGAAGGAAACATGGACTGGAGTCCGGAAGAAGACCAGGTCCGGCCACAGTCTGGAGACAAAGGTAGGCAGCTTTAGCTGAGACTGAT
>NC_045558.1:1562282-1634782 GCF_009769535.1 Thamnophis elegans | reverse complement strand
GGCTGGGGGATTCTGGGAGTTGGAGTCCATCCCTCTTAAAACATCCTGGCTGGGGGATTCTGGGAGTTGGAGTCCATCCCTCTTAAAACATCCTGGCTGGGGGATTCTGGGAGTTGGAGTCCATCCCTCTTAAAAACATCCTGGCTGGGGGATTCTGGGAGTTGGAGTCCATCCCTCTTAAAACATCCTGGCTGGAGGATTCTGGGAGTTGGAGTCCATCCCTCTTAAAGCATCCTGGCTGGGGGATTCTGGGAGTTGGAGTCCATCCCTCTTAAAACATCCTGGCTGGAGGATTCTGGGAGTTGGAGTCCATCCCTCTTAAAACATCCTGGCTGGGGGATTCTGGGAGTTGGAGTCCATCCCTCTTAAAACATCCTGGCTGGAGGATTCTGGGAGTTGGAGTCCATCCCTCTTAAAACATCCTGGCTGGGGGATTCTGGGAGTTGGAGTCCATCCCTCTTAAAACATCCTGGCTGGGGGATTCTGGGAGTTGGAGTCCATCCCTCTTAAAACATCCTGGCTGGGGGATTCTGGAGTTGGAGTCCATCCCTCTTAAAACATCCTGGCTGGAGGATTCTGGGAGTTGGAATCTATCCCTCTTAAAACATCCTGGCTGGGGGATTCTGGGAGTTGGAGTCCATCCCTCTTAAAGCATCCTGGCTGGAGGATTCTGGGAGTTGGAGTCCATCCCTCTTAAAACATCCTGGCTGGGGGATTCTGGGAGTTGGAGTCCATCCCTCTTAAAACATCCTGGCTGGAGGATTCTGGGAGTTGGAGTCCATCCCTCTTAAAACATCCTGGCTGGGGGATTCTGGGAGTTGGAGTCCATCCCTCTTAAAACATCCTGGCTGGAGGATTCTGGGAGTTGGAATCCATCCCTCTTAAAACATCCTGGCTGGGGGATTCTGGGAGTTGGAGTCCATCCCTCTTAAAGCATCCTGGCTGGAGGATTCTGGGAGTTGGAGTCCATCCCTCTTAAAAACATCCTGGCTGGGGGATTCTGGGAGTTTGAGTCCATCCCTCTTAAAACATCCTGGCTGGAGGATTCTGGGAGTTGGAGTCCATCCCTCTTAAAGCATCCTGGCTGGGGGATTCTGGGAGTTGGAGTCCATCCCTCTTAAAACATCCTGGCTGGAGGATTCTGGGAGTTGGAGTCCATCCCTCTTAAAACATCCTGGCTGGGGGATTCTGGGAGTTGGAGTCCATCCCTCTTAAAACATCCTGGCTGGAGGATTCTGGGAGTTGGAGTCCATCCCTATTAAAACATCCTGGCTGGGGGATTCTGGGAGTTGGAGTCCATCCCTCTTAAAACATCCTGGCTGGGGGATTCTGGGAGTTGGAGTCCATCCCTCTTAAAACATCCTGGCTGGGGGATTCTGGGAGTTGGAGTCCATCCCTCTTAAAACATCCTGGCTGGAGGATTCTGGGAGTTGGAATCCATCCCTCTTAAAACATCCTGGCTGGAGGATTCTGGGAGTTGGAGTCCATCCCTCTTAAAGCATCCTGGCTGGGGGATTCTGGGAGTTGGAGTCCATCCCTCTTAAAGCATGCTGGCTGGAGGATTCTGGGAGTTGGAATCCATCCCTCTTAAAACATCCTGGCTGGAGGATTCTGGGAGTTGGAGTCCATCCCTCTTAAAGCATCCTGGCTGGAGGATTCTGGGAATTGGAGTCCATCCCTCTTAAAGCATCCTGGCTGGGGGATTCTGGGAGTTGGAGTCCATCCCTCTTAAAGCATGCTGGCTGGAGGATTCTGGGAGTTGGAATCCATCCCTCTTAAAACATCCTGGCTGGAGGATTCTGGGAGTTGGAGTCCATCCCTCTTAAAGCATCCTGGCTGGAGGATTCTGGGAGTTGGAGTCCATCCCTCTTAAAGCATCCTGGCTGGAGGATTCTGGGAGTTGGAGTCCATCCCTCTTAAAGCATGCTGGCTGGAGGATTCTGGGAGTTGGAATCCATCCCTCTTAAAACATCCTGGCTGGAGGATTCTGGGAGTTGGAGTCCATCCCTCTTAAAGCATCCTGGCTGGAGGATTCTGGGAGTTGGAATCCATCCCTCTTAAAACATCCTGGCTGGAGGATTCTGGGAGTTGGAGTCCATCCCTCTTAAAACATCCTGGCTGTGGGATTCTGGGAGTTGGAGTCCATCCCTCTTAAAACATCCTGGCTGGGGGATTCTGGGAGTTGGAGTCCATCCCTCTTAAAGCATCCTGGCTGGAGGATTCTGGGAGTTGGAGTCCATCCCTCTTAAAACATCCTGGCTGGGGGGATTCTGGGGATTGGAGTTTGTTAAGTTCAGGACAAAGAATGGAGGTGAGGCCAGAGTGATTTCTAACATCTCTTTATTCAACATACTGCCTGTAAGGCAACTAAACTCCCTGGCTGACACCGCTCCTTTTATAGGAAACTGATCAGGCAAGCAACCAATCAGGACAGAGTATTTTCCTGCTCCAACAGGGCAACAGAATGAGGACTTTAGCTGAAAACTACACACTATATACAATACATAACACCCCTCCCTACCAAGAAGGAGCATTATGGTGATCAAAATAGCAATTTAACCGATGGAGTCTTTTGGGTAGGCAGAGCAGCAATGTGTCGGTCCCAACCTACGAGGTCTTGCTGTCTCAAGATCAGTAGACCAGGAGCCTTGACTAGGCAGAGTGGCTGATGCTCCTTTTCAGGTGAGCTTGCGGCAGTAGGAAGGGCTCGGTCACTGGTGCTTCTAACACAAGAGGAACCAAGTCACCAGGCATCTGTGACTCACCAACATCCTTTGTAGGTACTGTTGTTTGTGGTGACGCTGAACTGCGTGTCCTTAGCTGGGGTTGTCTCTGGCAGAGTCCATTCTGGCTGGCGGCAGATGGAGGTTCCAAGGTGGCGATGCAATTGGTCGATTGTGGTGGCATCACAACCTGCCATCTTCTAGCACCACCCTGGAGGAATGTGGCCCAGTAACATCCACTACCCAGGCAGGAATCCAGGAAGGGCCCCCAGCGTACTTGTGGGCGTAGACACGGTTGCCCGGTGAGAATGACCAGAGATGACTGATCGAGTCTGTAGGGACCCCCGAGGAGTAGTCTGGGTGCAGCCGGTTCAAGTCGGTCTGCAGGCAGTGACCTATTAAGAGTTCAGCCGGACTTAGCTTAGTTTAGTTTAGTTTAGTTTAGTTTATTTGTCTTGTATCTGCCCACTCCTGAAGGACTCCGGGCGGCTCACAATAGACAAGGGAAGGGGGATAAATAGACAAAGACAACACTTTAAAAAAATGCAACATTCACAGTTTCCGTGGGGCTGGATGTTTCACAAGCCCCCCGGCCTGCTGGAGCAGCCAGGACTTGGTGGCTTTGCGGAAGGCCGGGAGGGTAGTAAAGGTCTGGATCTCCATGGGGAGGTTATTCCAGAGGGCTGGAGCTGCAACAGAGAAGGCTCTCTCCCAGGAAGTCACCAGCCGACATTGGCTGGCAGATGGAATCCGGAGGAGACCTAACCTGTGAGATCTAATCGGTCTATGGGAGGTAATCGGCAGGAGGCGGTCTCTCAGGTACCCAGGTCCGATGCCATGTAGGGCTTTATAGGTAACGACTAGCACCTTGAAGTGGGTCCGGAGACTAATGGGTAGCCAGTGCAGCTCGCGGAGGATAGGTGTAACGTGGGTGTACCTTGGTGCACCCACAATCGCTCCCACGGCTGCATTCTGGACTAACTGAAGTCTTCGAACACTCTTCAAGGGCAGCCCCATGTAGAGCGCATTACAGTAATCCAGTCTTGAGGTCACAAGGGCGTGAGTGACTGTCTGAAGGGCCTCCTGATCCAGGTAGGGTCGCAATTGGTGCACCAGGCGAACCTGGGCAAAGGTCCCCCTAGTCACAGCCGACAAATAGTGTTCTAAAGTCAGCTGGGGATCCAGGAGGACTCCCAAATTGCGAACCCTCTCTGAGGGGCGTATAATTTCACCCCCCAGCCTGAGAGATGGAATAATTGGCCAATCTTTGGGAGGGAACATCAGAAGCCACTCGGTCTTGTCTGGATTGAGTGCCAACTTGTTTGCTCCCATCCAGACCCTAACAGCCTCCAGGCACTGGCACATCACTTCTACTGCTTTGCTGAGTTGGCACGGGGCAGACAGATACAGCTGCATATCGTCCGCGTATTGGTGGTACTTAATCCCGTGCCGGCGTATGATCGCACCCAGCGGCTTCATGTAGATGTTAAATAGGAGGGGGGACAGGACCGAACCCTGTGGCACCCCATAATTGAGGGGCCTTGGGGTCGACCTCTGCCCTCTGACCAACACCGACTGCGACCTGTCCGAGAGGTAGGAAGAGAACCACCGAAGAACGGTGCCTCCCACTCCCACCTCTCGCAACCGTCGCAGAAGGATACCATGGTCGATGGTATCGAAGGCTGCTGAGAGGTCAAGGAGCACAAGGATAGAGGGGTGACCCCTATCCCTGGCTCGCCAGAGATCATCGATCAGCGCGACCAAAGCAGTTTCCGTGCTGTAACCAGGCCTGAAAGCCGACTGATAGGAATCTAGGTAATCGGTTTCATCCAAGGACCGTCGGAGTTGAGAGGCCACCACTTTCTCAACAACCTTCCCAACAAAGGGCAGGTTGGAGACTGGACGATAGTTGCTCAAAATGGCTGGGTCCAGGAATGGTTTCTTCAGGAGGGGTCTCACCACCGCATCCTTTAGGAGGGGCAGGAAAATTCCCTCCCGGAGAGAGGTGTTAACTATCGTCTGGATCCAGCTGCATGTCACCTCCCTGCTGGTCGAGACCAGCCAGGAGGGGCACGGGTCCAGTATACAAGTGGAGGCACTCACCGCTCCCATGGCCTTGTCCACTTCCTCAGGAGAAGCAAGTTGAAACTCAATCCATAAAGTATGCTCAAGACTTTCCCCCTGTACCTTGGCTGGTACCGTGCAATTGGAGTCCAGCTCTGTCCGAATCCGAGCCACTTTATCCATTAAATACTGAACAAATTCCTCAGCTCTACCTTGTAAAGGGTCATCCGTATCCCTCCCTTTCAAGAGGGCGTGATTCAGCCGATGCAATAAGGGCGGCAAAATGCGAACATTTCGCCGCCCGTATTGCCACGAGATAGGCTCTGATAAAGGCTCTCATCATTGCTCGGTCTGACTCAGATTTACTGGCCCTCCAGCGGCGCTCTAGGCGTCTCTTTTGGCGCTTCATCTCCTGGAGTTCCTCGGTAAACCAAGGGGCCCTCCTGGATCCGCTGCCTCGGAGAGGTCACAAAGGTGCAATCTGGTTTAGAGCCCCCGCCGCCGCTGTATTCCAGGCAGCAACTAAGGACTCCACCGGATTGTGGATGATAGTGTCAGGTATTTCTCCAAGCGCCGTCTGAAATCCCATAGGGTCCATCAGGTGCCTGGGGCGGAACCACCTAATCGGTTCCCCCTCCGTACAGTGGGGGATTGGTTTCCGAAAGTCAAGCCTCAGTAGGAAGTGATCAGACCATGACAGCCACTCCCCCACCCCCCCTTCTCTGGGTTCGCAGCTGATGCAGCACCTGAAATCCTTCTGGGCACATTTCAGTGAGGGGGACGCCTCCCTCCGGGCCCAGCCAGGTTTCAGTAATACATGCCAGGTCTGCCCCCTCGTCTATAATTAGGTCCCGGACAAGGGGAGCTTTGTGAACCACAGACCTGGCATTTAGCAACAACAGCCTGAGACCAGGGCCCTGACAGTTCTCGCCACCTGGCCCTGGAGTGGAACTAGCGGGCCAGAAGGAGGGATCTCTGTGACATAGCAAACCCTCCTTCCCCGGTAATGGCTAGCCCTGAAGTTCCCGTCATACCTGCCTCTCCCCATAGTGACCGTAATGCTCCGGCCCACCCCTGCACCCGTAGACCCCATATCCCCTCCCACAGCCTCCGCTCCATCCAGCAGGCGATTTTTGTCACTCATTCTGGGACGGGAAGTAGGCCTGGGCCCCCTACCACTTCTGCAATAGCATTCAGTGGAGGAGGCACCAGGCTGTACTCTCAATCCTCTCATACATACACAGCCACTCATCCAAGCATTCCCCACGTACGTTAATTAAACACAAAAAATACAACAATATGAGGTTAAAAAAGTGGGTACAAACATCGCCCAGGCACACCATTCGCACTACATTCCTAAAATGTGCAGAGCACTGCGCAAGTACGGGTAAGATGGTCAGTGGTGCGGAGGGAGGAGGGAGAGCTGCTCCGCCCCTCTCCCTTCCGTTCTGTTGGTGGTGGAGCTTGGTGTGACGTGCTGGACCAGGAGTACTCGGCTATCCATGTTTGCCAGTCCACCGGACCCATCCTTGTCTGTGCTTCCTTTGCTGATCGGACCATCCACTTAGCCTTCCCGTAGCTAGCAGGATGGAATGGTGCAACCAGTGCATGACGGATACTGTGACCCACCAGGAACAGCTTGAACTGGCTTGATTTGAGCTGTGGTCTGAAACGAGGACATCTGACAATCCGTGGGTCACAAGTAGCCTTTTAAGGGCTTTGATCATGGTGTCTGAGGTGGTCGATGTCATGAGTACCACCTCAAGCCATTTTAAGTAGGCATCCACAGCCACCATAAAAGTCTGTCCATGGAAAGGCCCCGCAAAGTCAATATGCACCCTTGACCAAGGTGTCTTGGATGCTTCCCACATGTGCTGTAGTGGATGGGGGGGGGGTGGCCTTGACTATTGACAAGGCTGACGATGCGGCCCAATGAGCGATGGCCTTGTCTAAGTTGGGCTACCAGACATAGCCTTCATTCGCACGATGCTTGGGTGGCCTATAATGAAGAGCATCCAAAACTGGCCATTGCAGCCTCTGGGGTACCACCACATGATTCCCCCAGAGTAGGCAGCCTCATTGAGCAGACAGCTCATGTTGCCAGGTGTGGAAGGGAAGGAACTCTGTGCTGACTGGCCCCTTTGGCCACCCTCTCCACACCCAGTGGACCACTTGGGTGATGACATGGTCCTTAGTGGAGTGTGCAGCTATCTCCGACACCATAACGGGGCCAGATGACAGGTCTTCAGTTAATAAAAAAGAGGGTGCTGGAGCCAGATCCTCTACAACATTGAGGAACGGACACAAGCTGAGGGCGTCAGAATGGCTAAGTGTCTTACCTGGATAATGCAGGAGGCAGTAGTTGTATGCAGCTACGAACACAATCTAGTGCAGCATGCGGAGGGACAAAATTTGTGGTGTTTTGGGGTCCCCGGCGAGCAGGCCCATTAGCGGCTTGTGATCAGTCACAAGGTTAAATGGTTTGCCATAGCGGTATTCATGGAAATGTTTGACTCCTGCGACCGCAGCCAAAGCTTCCTTGTCCAGCTGGCTGTAGTTTTGTTCAGCTGATGACAAAGTCCATGAGAAAAAAAGCGATTGGGGCCTCTCTTCCATTAGCGAATCGGTGGCTTGAAACGGCGCCGACGCCGAATGGAGAAGTGTTGCAGGTGAGGACCAAGGGGAGATTCTCATTGTACTGCACCAGGACGCTGTTTGAAGATATTAGCTTCTTGACAGCAGAGAAGGAAGCAGCTTCTTTTCGGGACCAAGACATCTTGTCAAGCAAGCAATGAAAAGGCTCAGCTGTAGACATTGTGTGGCAAAAGGACGCTGTAGAAATTTAGGAGTCCCAAAAATGTCTGGAGTTCGAGCTTGTTATTGGGTGTGGGAACTTCCTGGATGGCTTGGACCTTTTCCTGTGTAGGGTGTAACTCAGAAGCATTGATAAGGTAGCCAAGAAACTCTACCTGTGGAATAGTGATCTTGCACTTTTCTTTTTTAACTTTGAGGCCAACTTCCTGAAAATGGGTGAATACTGCTCACAGACGGTCAAGGAGTTTACCATTGTTGGCCGCTGACATGAAGACATCATCGAAACAGGAGACTTCCCCTGGGATGCCTTGCAAGAGATGCTCCACCAGCTCTGGAAAAGTTCTGGTGCCATGCTCACTCCAAATTGCAGCCAGCAACATCTAAAAGCTCCTCGATGTCTTACAATTGTCTGAGCCTTAGCTATGGCATTGTCAAATGGTAGCTTTTGATAGGCGAGTTTAGTGAAGACCTTGCCCTCACCCAGAGAGTGCCAGAAATGTTAGGCCACAGGCACAGGGAATGCATTTTGCTGTACCGCTTTATTTATTGTACATTTATAGTCTGTGCAGATGCGGACAGAACCATCCAGTTTCACAAGGGTCACAATTGAAGTCTCCCATTTTACGTGGTCGACAGGTTCCAGGATTCCTTGGCTGATGAGCTTGTCGAGTTGCTCATCAATCTTTGAGCGCGAGGCAAACGATACTCTTCGCAGCTTCATTTGGATCGGAGCAACTTGGGTGTCAAGGTTCAGTGAGATGGGTGTGCCTGTACATCTGCCCAGGTTTCCGTCAAAGACATCTGTAAAATCAGAGATTAAGGCCTCAATATCAGAGTCACTGATGGAGTTGATGCCAGTGATTCCCAGACCCAAGGAGGAGAACTAGTCCAGTTCTAGGAGACCTAGGTAGGGAGTCGTCCACTACGAGTAGTCGCAGTGGGCCTGAGAAGATACTCTAAAGGTGCCAGTTCTGAACAGGAATGCTGTTCCCCTGATAGTCTCGGGGATGAATATGGTGGAAGTCCAATTATCTTTTTGAGATTTTTTGGCACCAATCTCTTTAGTGTACTCCAAGAGACAATGGTCCTTGAAGATCCCATGTCCACCTCCATGCAGCAAGGGGACACCTCAGTCAGGACAGTGATATGGACCTTATTGCAATAGTAGAGGTTGGCGTGACCAATGACTGCTTCTGCCTCTGCCTTGCAGATGCCTCTTGAGATCATGAAGCAGTCCTCTCCATCACACTATTGTCTTTTCTGCATTCTTTTGTGGCAAGTTTCTGGGCTCGCAAAAGTAGCTGTTGGTTGGTTTGCACAACAGACTCTAGCCAAATGTCCTTTCATTTCACATCTTTGACAGATGGCATTCTTGAACTTATGTGCCATTTGTGGGTGATTGCCGCTACAACCAACACATGCTGGTTGCCTTTTCTGTGGATTTGAGACGATAGACATCATCGTCTGCATCTGCTGATTCACCACGGTTAGCATCTTCTTGGAGCACAATGACTGTTTTCCGTGATGCTGGTGGGCTGTTTGATTTTTGAATCTCACCCATTGATTGATCGGACATCTCGGCTGCTTGTGCCTTGTCCAGCGCCATCTGCAGCGGAGGTCTGTTTTTGCAAGGAGGCGCTGTTGTATCTTAATGTCCCTCACACCACAGAACACTCTGTCCAAGAGAGCATCATCTAAGGTCCTTGAAATCACAATACAGGGCTGACTGTCGAAGGGCGGCAGCGTATTTGTTGATGGATTTACCTTCAGCCTGATTCCGAGGATAGAAGAATCAACATCATTCCGATGATGATTCCAACGTGTGATTCATGAAGGTTTGGGCGCATAGTGAGTCCATAGCTTGCTCTGCACCACATCCCATGGCGCAGATTGAATGGCTAGTGGAGCGACATCTCAAAGATCTCTGGGCTGCAGAAGTTTAGGAAAAGTGCCCTTTTCCTGTTGTCCGTGATCTCAGCAAAATCATTGGCTTTGAGGAAGCCGTCAAAACGAGCAAAGTAGGGAGTCCCATGTCTCAGAGTCTGGCTTGTATGGAGCAAAAGGCAGTAGTGCAGCCATTTTCCAAGTGATCGGTGTGGGCTGAGGAATCTATGGTCAATGAAGTGGCAGCCACTGTGGATCAGCTCCAGTGATTTCTCTCTGAGTGGGTCAGCTCACAGTGATCAGCTCTTTGCAGGCTCAGCTTCCATTCAATCCCATCCTTGTCGCCAATGTTAAGCTCTAGGCGAAGAATGGAGGTGAGGCCAGAGTGATTCCTAACAGCTCTTTATTCAATATACTGCCTGTGAGGCAGCTGAACTCCCTGGCTGACACTGCTCCTTTTATAGGAAACTGATCTGCCAAACAACCAATCAGGACAGAGTATTTTCCCGCTCCCACAGGGGACCAAAATGAGGACTTCAACTGACAACTACACACTATATACAATACATAACAGAGTCCACCCCCTTAAAGCATACCAGCTGGGGGATTCTGGGAGTTGAAGTCCACCTCTCTTAAAACATGGGGAATTCTGGGAGTTGAAGTTCACCCCCCTCTTAAAGCATACCGGCTGGGGGATTCTGGGAGTTGAAGTCCAGTTCAGTTCAGTTCAGTTTATTGTATTTGTATGCCGCCTTTTCCCCCCGAAGGGGGACTCAGGGCGGCTCACAACTCGAACCGGGGAAGGGGGGGATACAGACAAAAAATTTAAAAAAACAAACATAACAATATACAATTTAAAACTCACAACAATCATACCATTCGAGACGGGGGCAACAGCTCTTTAGCCCCAGGCCTGTCGGAACAGCCAGGCTTTGAGGGCTTTGCGGAAGGCCTGGAGGGTGGTGAGGGTGCGAATCTCCACGGGGAGCTCGTTCCAGAGGGTCGGAGCAGCCACAGAGAAGGCTCTCCTCCGGGTAGTCGCCAGTCGACACTGGCCGGCGGGTGGAATTCGGAGGAGGCCTAATCTGTGGGATCTAATCGGTCTAGTGGAGGTAATTGGCAGCAGGCGGTCTCTCAAGTACCCAAGTCCATCCCTCTTAAAACACGGGGGAGTCTGGGAGTTGAAGTCCACCCCTGTTAAATCCCACCATCTAACTAGACTGAATTTCTTGGTTTCTCTATAGGTGCTGTCCCCTCCAGCTCTCCCATCTCTGACATGGAAACACAGGAGACCCAAGTGAAGAGCCACTCCTGTTCTCCGAACACCAGGACGTCTGCACATACGCAGAACGACCCTCCCAGGTGGAGTCCCTTGGTTTCATTTCGGATGGGTGCCAGAAGAACTTGTGAGACAGGTGAGGAGGGTAGAGACTGAATAAAAACTAGGAAGCGTAGAGGGTGGGAGGGGGTTGGAGTCCCTGGCAAAGCTGAATCCCTGCCACCTGCCTGGGAGAAGTGGGGAGGGTGGGTGGGGGGAAATTGGGAGAGAAATGGCATTTTGCACTTGTAAGATTGCCTCTTTTGGAGGGAGAAACAGAGGTTCAGGATGGGAACCCCTGGATTGTCAGGTGAGACTTCTGGGTCACTAATATGGTGGGATGAGAGGGACGTCCCATTGGGGGATGCCAGCTCAAAACTTGACTCCAAAACTGAAACTGCAAGAAGGTCCTTGGAGTCCTAGTGGACGATCCCTTAAACATGAGCTAGCTGTGTGCAGCGGCAGCCGAAAAAGCTAACACGATCCTGGGTTGTATAAACAGAGGCATAGAATCAAAATCAGGTGAAGTGTTAGTACCGCTTTATAAATCCTTAGTAAAGCCACACCTGGAATAACTGCATCCAGTTTTGGTCCCCACATTACAAAAAAGAGGTTGAGATTTTGGAAAAAAAGTGCAGAGAAGAGCAACTGAGATGATTAAAGGCCTGGAGACCAAAACATAGGAAGAATTGTTGCAGGATTTGGGTTTGGCCAATCTAGAGAAGAGAAGGAGTAGGGGAGACAGGAGAGCAGCATCCCAGTGTTTGAGGGCTGCCCCAAAGAAGAGGGCTCCACCTATTCTTCAAAGTACCAGAAGGTAGGACAAGAAACAATGGATGGAAGCTAATCCGGGAGAGGAGCAACCTGGAATTAAGAATTAAGAGGGCAATTAACCAATGGAGCTGCTTGATGACAGATGTTCTGGGTGCCCCATCAGTTTTTAAAGAAAAGACTGGACAGCCGCTTGTCTGAACTGGCATAAGGTCTCTAGCTTGAGGAGGGGGTTGGACTAGAAGACCTCAAAGGTCCCTCCCAACTTTGTGATTCGGTAAGGGCTTCCTGCTTGAGTAGGGGGTTGGACTAGATGACCTTCGAGGTCCCTTCCATCTCTGTTTTAAGGGTCTCCTACTTGAGCAGGGGGTTGGGCTAGAAGACCTCCGAGGTCTCTTCCAACTCTATTGCAATTGATTGATTGATTGATTGATCGATGAAGTCTCACTAGAGAGAAGGGGAGGGTCTCACACTGATTCTCTTAGCAATAGCAATAGCAGTTAGACTTATATACCGCTTCATAGGGCTTTCAGCCCTCTCTAAGCGGTTTACAGAGTCAGCATATCGCCCCCACAGTCTGGGTCCTCATTTCACCCACCTCAGAAGGATGGAAGGCTGAGTCAACCTTGAGCTGGTGAGATTTGAACCGCTGAACTGCAGATAACAGTCAGCTGAAGTGGCCTGCAGTACTGCACCCTAACCACTGCGCTACCTCGGCTCTTCCCTTTCCTTTCGCAGCCAGAGACAAGGGAAGCCTCCCGGCTCCAAATCCAGGAACAGAGGCAAAGAAGAGGCAACCCGAAGCGGCCCGACTCTGCCACTGCACCCAGGGGGCTGAGTCGGGGGTCACGCAGCCCCTTCTCTCCAAGCAGCTGGGCCGCCTGGCCACTGACGTGAGTAGCCTCTGCCGGGACCTGTCTGGTCTTCAGAGCCACGTCTGGCGGCTGGAGCAGGAGGCGCGGGGCTGGGCGCTGGAGCTGGCTGCGCTACACCTGGAGAACCGGCGCCTGGCGAAGTATACACGGCGCCTGGAGAGCCGTTGCCGGGTTCTGGAGACCCGCTCCCGCCGTCTCAACCTACGCCTCTTGGGTTTGCCCGAGGGAATCGAAGGAAGCGATGCAGTGTCTTTCCTCCGACGGACCCTGCCGGAGGTGTTGGGCTGGCCGCCGGGAGTGCCAGTGTTGGAGATCGAGAGCGCCCGGAGAGTCTGTGGCCAGGATTCAACCGCCAAGCCACGACCACTGCTGTTCCGCCTGCTACGCTTGGCCGACAAAGCTGCTGTGCTCGAGGCGGCTCGCGCCCGACCGCTGCGCTTTGCCGAGGCGCAACTTGCGATCCTACCTGACCTTGGTGCCCCACGGAGGAGACCCCCACCTGGCCCGTTCCGGAGAAACCGTTGGGTGGTTGACCTGCTTTTTGGAGGGCAGCCCCCTTCCCCATGGGGCTTGGGTAGGGGTCCGATGTGGCAGGAGCCCCCTGCCTCTTGTGCTCCCCTGGCAGCCAAACCCCCTTCGGGTATGCCTGGGTCTCAGAAGCAACACAATCCATGAGGCACTGCCGAGGGAGGGTCCCAAAAAGTGACTTTCCTCTCTTCCACTGGGCAGGGGTGGGTGGGCTAAGTCAGGGGTCTGCAACCTTAAACACTCAAAGAGCCATTTGGACCCATTTTCCACAGGGAAAAAAAAACCACTGGGAGCTCCGAAACCTGGGTGGGCATGGCCAACTCTATGTCACTCACTCCCACCCAGTCACATGATCCCTAGCCACGCCTACCCAGTCACAAAATAATTCTCTCTCTGTCTCTCTGCCCCTATCCTCTCTCCCCCTTCTCTCTGTATCTCTTTCCCCCTCTCCCCTCTTTCTGTATCTCTCTCTGTGTCTCTCTCCCCCTCTCTCCTCCCCTCTTTCTGTATCTCTGTATCTCTCTCTGTGTCTCTCTCACCTCCTCTCTCCCCCTCTCTCTATATCTTTCTCCCTCTCCCCTCTTTCTGTATCTCTCTCTATCTCTGTCTGTGTCTCTCTCCCTGCCTTCTCTCCCCCTCTCTCTGTATCTCTCTCCCCTCCCCTTTTTCTGTATCTCTCTCTGTGTCTCTCTCACCTCCTCCCCCTATCTCCCCCTCTCTCTATATCTCCCCCTCTCTCCTCCCCTCTTTCTGTATCTCTGTATCTCTCTCTGTGTCTCTCTCACCTCCTTTCTCCCCCTCTCTCTATATCTTTCTCCCTCTCCCCTCTTTCTGTATCTCTCTCTATCTCTGTCTGTGTCTCTCTCCCTGCCTTCTCTCCACCTCTCTCTGTATCTCTCTCCCCCTCTCTCCTCCCCTCTTTCTGTATCTCTCTGTATCTCTCTCTGTATCTCTCTCTGTGTCTCTCTCCCCTTCTCTCTCCCCCTCTCTGTATCTCTCTCCCCCTCTCTCCCCCTCTCCTCCCCCTTTTCTGTATCTCTCTGTATCTCTCTCACCTCCTCTCTCCCCCTCTCTGTATCTCTCTCCCCCTCTCCCCTCCTCTTTTTCTGTATCTTTCTCTGTGTCTCTCTCACCTCCTCCCCCTCTTTGCCCCTCTCTCTATATCTCTCTCCCCTCTCCCCTCCCCTCTTTCTGTATTTCTCTGTATCTCTCTGTGTCTCTCTCCCCCTCTCTCTTCTTTCTATTTCTCTCTCCCCCTCTCTCCTCCCCTCTTTCTGTATCTCTTTGTATTTCTCTCTGTGTCCCTCTACCCACACTCTCTGTATTTCTCCCACCTCTCCCTTCTCTCTATTTCTCCCTCTCCTCCCATTTCTCTGTATGTCTCCCCTCTCTCCCCTTCTCTCTCCCTATTTCCCCCCTCTCTCCCCCTTCTCTCTGTAAGTAGAGGCCACCTGCCTCTCCTTACAGAGCGGCCCCCCTCCCCGCACATTTGCTGCACTTTGGCGTTTGTTTGAGGAGTGTCTCCCCGCATGTGTGCACCTTCCCAGCCCTGCCACAGCTGGCCAGTGGTCGTGAGAGGAGGAAAAGGAGGGTTGCCCAAAGGGCAGCTTCCATTGCAGCTGATGATTGTTCCTCAGCCAGCCCGGATTTCCAAAAAGAAGAAATAAAAGGAGTGTTGAAGTGCCCCAAGGAGAGCTTGCTGGCTTGGCCCAGCCGCGGCTTTCAGAGAGACAGAGAAGAAATGCAGAGAGAGGGGGAGATTGGCTGACGGGCAAGTGTCTTTGGCAAGGGCTTTCCTAGGGTGGGCATGCGAGGGTTGGCGGGGCCAGCTTCCTTTCCCCACTGCCCTGAACCTCTTAAAGCCGTGGTTGGGCACTGCTTGCCCATCCCCTTTTCCATTGTCCCATCCTCCTGGATCCCATTCCCATCCCACCAGCCCTTGTGGTCACGTTGGTCGCAGCTGGGCCAGGCCAATATCTTGGGGCAGAGAGCAGGTTGTGAATCTCCCCAAGCGACCGAGGCGTACTCAGCACCAACAAGGGCAGGAAGAAGCTCCATAAGAGTGAGATACCAGAGAATCAGCACTGGCCACTTTTCCATCCTCCACTGTCTTCTCAGGCCAGGCAAAGGAGGGGAGGGCAAAGGGTGGGGCCAGCCAGTGATGGGACAGGGAGCCACAGCAGAGGGCACAAGAGCTGCATATGGCTCTGGAGCCACGGGTTGCCGACACCCAGGCTAAGTGAACCCTCTGACTGCTTTTCCATAGCTTCTTTGCAAGGGCGGGGAGGGGGGGTTAACAATTGGGTGGAGGGCGGTTGCATCTTGTCCCACTCCCTTCCACTGCTGTGTATAGGAGATCCTACAAGATATTGGCAGAATTGGAGCCTGGGTCTCCAAACTCTCCCCGACGTCCATTCCCCCCCCATCAAGACCCTTTCCATGTGAGCAGATCAAGGGTACAGGAGAAGGAGGAGTCAAACAGGTGTTTCTCAAGGTCAGCCACTTTAAGAGAGGTGGGCTTCAACTCCCAGAATCCCCCAGCCAGCAAGCGGATTTAAAGTCCACCCCTCTTAAAACACACTGCTTGGGGGATTCTGGGAATTGAAGTCTATCCTTCTTAAATCATGCTGGCTGGGGAATTATGGACCCATCTTAAAGCAGCCAAGATTGAAAACTATTGTCTAACCCAAAATAGAAGTGTGGAACCGAGAACCTCCATAGTCACAATTTTTGTTGGGAATGGGAGGCAGCCTTTGGGGAGAATCATTTTAGCATCCCGGTGGAGATGTTTCAGGTTAGAGCAGATGAGGTTGGACTAGATGGCCTCAGGGAAGCCTTGGAACGTTAGCACTGTACGAGTTGAAACTCTTTTAGGTTGGCTGGCATTGGCTGGTCTGGGAAAATTCAGGGTCAAAGGATATTCCTGGTTTGGTTTTGGATGTTTTAATCTATTTTGCTTTCAGCTTCTAGTTGTGAGGCTAAATTGAGCTTTTTGAGATTGGGCAGCACAGAAGTCTCAAAAGAAAAGGAAATCGGAGGAGGGACTGCTGGGTGCCAAGCTAGGGCACTGGTGCATTCCACCAGTTCGGCCAAACCAGTAGTGGTTTGGTGACCTGGGTCGCTGGAACCAACAGTGACTCAGGCCTGCCACGCCCCTGAACCGGTTCCCCTCTCAGTGCTGTAGGTGCCGCCATCTTGTTTTTCAGTTCTGCGCATGCACAAAGCAATTTTAATAGCACTGCACACGGCATACACACAAGCAAACCAGCAGTAGTGCCTGCTGGAACCCACCTCTGATCCTAGCCTAGAATGCAGGAAGTTGGGAGTTCTAGTTCCCTGAAAGGCAAGAAAGCAATCTGCGTGACTTCGGGCCAATCACCGGGCGATGGTGAGTTCTAATTCTGCTTTAACTGGGTATCTTTGAACCAATCACCAGGAGATTATGAGTTCTAGTTTCACTTGAGGCATGAAAGCTGGCTGGTCACTTTGGGTCAATCACCAGGTGGCTGTGAGTTCGAGTCCTACCCCAGGCCCACAAGCCAGCTGGGGGGAGGTAACATTGGCCACTTAATCTCTCTCAGCCTAACCCACCTCACAGGGTTGTTGTTGTGAGTGAAATAGGAGGAGGAAGGAATGTTATGTATATCCACCACCTTTGAGTTCCTTGTAAAGTAATAAAGTTGAGATTAAATATATATATAAATATATATAATAAATTATCTAAGAAATTAAAGAATGTGTTTTGCAAGATGGTTTTGGGTACAATCCTGGGGCTATCATTTGCCACAAAGATTCCACTGCACCACTTCCACTTGGGTAGACATCTATCCAGGCAGACACAATCAAGTTTCTAGTCCTCAGTATGTCCCCATGATGTTAACTGGCCACATTTGAGCTGCTGTTGAATTCTTCCCTTGAACTGATAGATGCCTTGAGGGTTCCTGAAGATATAAGCATTGGGGAGGCTGTTAATTTTTCTTTTCTTTTTCTTTTTTCCAATTTTCTTTCATTTATTTTCCTAAAAGAGAGCATCCCTACCCCAATTTCTTTTTTTTGGGGGGGGCAAACTTTGATGTAATTCTTGACAGCTTTGAACAGGGGAAACCCTTTTGGAGTGACCATAGGGCCTGGAATGACTGATGCGCTAATTTTTGTAAAGAAAATCCGGTGGGAAGACATCACCCATCATCCACAGCGGAGACATGGGGAGCTGGATTTACTGGAAATGAGCCAGGAGGTTCCCAAGTTCCCTGTATCAATCATTCCCTGAAAGCCCACTCCCCAAATGGAAGAAACAGAAAACCAACGGCAAAAGACTCTAATGGTCCATCATTTTGATTCGTCGTTTTCTTTTTTAGCTTATTTCATTATTTATAATTTTTTTCCCCTTTTTGTCAGATGATCATCATTTATCCCCAGTGAGTTTTAAGCTCAGGGAGGATTGAGCCGTGACGGGCGTTAGAAGTTGGTTCTACGCTTCTGTTGTTCCGTCAGCCAATTTGTCAGTGTATAAGAGTTCATGAATTGGAATAGACATTGTAATAGGTCAGCCAATGGGAATTGTTTGGTGACATAGACAGTTCAGAGCCTGGGCGTGGCTTAGCTTGACTGATTTGTATATAAGAATTGCTTTGTCCTTGCAATATAGCCTCTGTATATATAGCTTCTGTGATTATATTGATTCTGTGCTTCTGGATTCTGCTGCATGGGTATTGTATACATGCATCATGCTTTATATTATTGTATATAATGAAGTTTCTTATATAAATGAATCCTGCTGATTGTGTGCTGGTTGGATTGCTGCAAACTAACAGGTTATGGGCCCAGAGCACACCAAGCACACAGTAAGACTGAACTATAATTAAGCTGAAGGACACCCCGTGTTATAAGTAAAAGAGAAGAAGGCTGAGAAAGCTTGCAGAATGGCTGTTGATTTCAAGGAGAACTCTGCCTCGATTGGGGCAGAAGAATTATATTATTTGGGCTGCAAAATTGGAATGCTTCCTGAAGGCTAAGAAGCTTTGGGATATTGTTATTAATCTACTCCAGGCAACATTAGCAGCAGCAGATCAAAGGCAGCATGATAAGGCACTGGCCTACATCATCTTAAGTTTAGAAGGTGAACAATTCTTGAATGTAGCTGATTTAAAAACTGCAAAGGAGGTTTGGGTGAAATTAAGAAGTGTGCATGTGAGTACGTCAGCATATAATATTGCAGAATTATTGAGGCAATTGTACAGAGCTAGACTGTTACCGCAAGAGAATGTGGAGAAGCGTTTGCTATGAACACAAACTTTATTTATTGAGTTGGAACAGTATGGACTGCAGATTCCTGTGAATCTCAGAAAGTGCTATCGGTGTTAAAGAGTCTTGATGAAATGTGGGACATTGTTTCCGCTGTTTTTGAGTGCAAACCAGAACCGGATTTACAAATGGAAAGCCCATAAAGCCCGCTTGATTTCAGAAGAAAGCAAACACCGTTTTAGAAAAAGCCACAAGGAAAAATTCCTGAGGTGGTGGCCCCAAGGAGCAGAGAGAGAAAAGCAACAGAACAGGATGTCTGCATAGACCAGATTAACAGAAGAGACCAGATTACGGCCCATCAAAGTTTTTCTACAAAGAAAGAAACAGAAAAGAAGACAATAGCAGTGCTTCATCTGTGATGACAAGACTCATTTGAAGAAAGACAAAGAACAGATGGAAAGGCTGCTTTTTCAAAAGCTATTGTAACAGCAGAGGTAAACGATTAATAGACATTGGGGCTAGTCAAACAATTGTTAATAATTCTAAATTGTTTTTTTTTAGAATGGATCCAGCTGGAGGAGATGCAGTAGCCTTAGTAAATGGCCAGAAAACTGGGAAGGGCAGTGTGGTGATTCCATGTCTGAAGAAAAAGTTTAGCAATATATTGTGCATGCCTGAAATGGAGCACACTGTATTTTTTGGAGTGTAAGACGCACCGGAGTATAAGACGCACCAAGGTTTTGAAGAGGCAAATTAAAAAAAAAGTTTTTGCACTCTGCAAACCTCCCAAAAATGGTGGATTTTTCGTGAAAATGGGCCCATTTCCCCCCCCCCAAAAAAGAGCATGAATATCCTTTAGGAGGCTTATAGAATGTCCCTGGGGGCTGGGGAGGCAAAAAATGGTCTGTTTTTTGCTCATTTCTGCCCTCCTCAGGCCCCGGGAGCTCTTTGAAAGCCTCCTAAAAGCTATGCATGGCCATTTTGGTAAAAGGGGTAGGGTTTTGGGAGGCAAAAATACTGTATTCATTGTATAAGATGCACCCAGATTTTCAGCCTCTTTTTTGAGGCAAGAAGGTGTGTCTTATACTCTGAAAAATACGGTAATTTGTTGAGTGTCTCCAGTCTAGACCAAAAAAGGATTTGAGACTACATTTGCAAATGGGAGGTGTCTCATAAAGAGAAATGGGAATATGTGTGCATAGGGCATAAAAGATGATAATCTTTACGTGTTGCAGGGACAAAAGGTTCAATGTGCCCAAACATTTGGAAATGTGGCACAACATGATTCACGTGTTCATCTGTTGCGCAGAAAGCTTGGCCAAGCCGGCTTCAGAGTTTTGCAAAAGATGCGGCAGTTTGGAGAAGGGTTAAATTTAAAAGGGTGTAAGGCATACTTGGACTGTGCAGTATGTAAATCATCTAAGTCCAAGGTACTTCCTGTAAGCAAGAGTAGCACAAGGCAGACAACAAGATCTCTGGAGTTGGTACATGCAGATTTGGTTGGGACAATGCAAGCAAGTTTGGAAAGAGCAAAGTATGTGCCGGAGATGGCTTTCTCCCATATAGCACAGCTATAGATGACTACAGCAGGTTTGGTTTCTGCTATTTACTAAAGAGTAAAATAGAGGTGCTACAGAAATGTAAGCAATGGGCAAGCTTCGTAGAAAGGAGATATAAAAAACAGGTACGTCAGCTACAAACGCCGGAATTCATGTCAGCAAGTTTTCAACAGTGGTTGGGACAGTTAAGTTTAAAACACAGATGCACAAATCCGTACACAGCAGCTGAGAATGGCGTGGCTGAGAGAAGGAAAGTTGTCTTACAAACAACGAACTACTCGCTGCTGGAGGACTCTAGTCTGAGCAGATCATATTGGGGTGAAGCCACGTTGACTGCTAATTATTTAGTCAATAGGCTGAGGCGTTCCTCTATTAATGATACTCCATATGCTGTGCTATATGGGAGAAAGCCTCTCCGGCACTTTTAAGGGTATTTGGAAGCAATGCAGAGGTGCATATTCCAAAAGTTGAACCAAAAGCTAGAAGCTCAGGTTTACGGGCTGTGAGACTGGCTTAAAGAGCTGTCGCTTTAGCAATGGAATGATCCACTTAGTGATGGTGACCCACTTAGTGATGGTGTTTAGGACGTAGATACTGAAAAAGAGCAAGAAAAGGACTCGGGAGAAGACGATGACTCCGATATGAAACAAGAGAGGGTTGAAACACAAGGGCAGTCAATGCCACGCAGGTCAGAGTGATGGAACAAGGAGATTCTACTTAGTAAAGTAAAGGTGTTAAAATGAGTGAAGAAACTATCAGGAAGTGTTGGCACTACCCAAAATCAAGCAAATGAAACGGAAAGAAGCCATGGACAAAAAAAAATATGCAATCCATGGGTGAACGTGATCACATCTATGACTTTGCCACAGGGTTGCAAAGCTGTAGAAAGTAAGTGGGTATACAAAAATGCTATCCGATAATGCGGTCCAGTCTAAGGCAAGGTTAGTGGCACAAGGTTTTTCACAAAGGAAAAACGTGAACTATGATGAGATATTCACACCAACTAAAGAGTATAAGCTCGGCACCAGCGCTAGCAGCAGCACGTGATCATAAAATTTAGCATTTTGGTATAACCACAGCATTCCTCGGTGCAGAATTAGAGGAAGAAATTTTACACGGTTCAAGCACCAGGGTACGAAAGCAAAAGGCCTAACACTGTGTATAAAGAGGTTTAGAGGTTTTATTTGCATTTGTAGGCCGCCCTTTTCCCCGAGGGGACTCAGGGCGGCTCACAGAAAACCAGGGAAAGGGGAAATACAACATTGAGACAACAACACATAATAAAATAATGAGCAACATGCATACAACATTTGGGCGGGGTAGAAATCCTTATCCCCAGGCCTGACGGGCGAGCCAGTTCTTCAAGGCAGTGCGGAAGGCCTGGACGGTGGAGAGGGTACGAATCTCCACGGGGAGCTCGTTCCAAAGGGTCGGGGCTACTGCTGAGAAGGCCCTCCTCCTTGTGGTTGCCAGCCGACACTGGCTGGCCGATGGAATGCGGAGGAGGCCTAATCTATGGGATCTTATAGGTCGTAGGGAGGTAATTGGCAGAAGGCGGTCTCTCAAGTAAGTTGAACAAGGCCATTTATGGGCTGAAGCAGTCAGCCAGGAATTGGAATGGCTGTTTAGGCAACAGCATTGAAGGGTCTCGGGTTCAAGAGTTGCAAGGCCGCCGTTTGCATATACACTGGAAAGTTACAAGGTGGGGGGGTTGTCAATTATTCGCATTTGTGGATGGTCTTTGTTTCATGGAAAAAGATTTGTCACAGGTAAAAGAGTTTGCTAACCCATTAGAGAGAAAAAGAATTGAATTAAAAGATCTGGGAGAAATAAAAAACTATCTTGGTGTGGAGGTACAAAAAAACTGAGAAAAGTGGATATGTTCTCAGTCAAAGAAAGAAAATTGAACAGCTGTTGGAGAGAGATAACATGAAGGATTGTAATTCTTCTCCAACACCTATGAGCACAGATTTTCATAACAATTGGGGTGAGGGCAAAAGTGAAGCCTGTGATCGAGAGATATATCTGTCACAGGTGGTCCAGACCAGAACACAGCTTGTGCAGTAAGCATCTTAAGTTGGTTTACTGCTGCACCAACACAATTGCATTGGACGAGTATAAAAAAGGATCATCGGGTATTTGAAGGGAACTATGAACTTGAGTCTTCAAATACAGGTCTGGGAAGAATTGAAATGTTATGTTGACAGTGATTATGCTAAATATGTAAAAACCAGAAAGTCCAATTCTGGGATTGTTGTATTATTTGGATGGGCTTTAATTGGTTGGAAGTCCAGAAAACAAAGAACTGTTGCCATTTCTACGGCAGACACAGAATTTACTGCTCTGTCTGAACTGTGTTCAGAGGTAACAGTTCGTACAGCTGTTAACAGATTTAAACATAAAAGAAACTGAAGCTGTAATGACGTATGAGAATAATGCTGCTTGCATTAAAATGACAACAGGTGACAGAGGAAAGAATAAAAGCAAGCATGTGGATATTAAATACTGTAATGTAAGAGAAGCCATCAAATGCAAATTAATTAGCTTGCTTCACTGTTCTTCAAAGGATAATCTGGCAGGTATAATGACCAAGCCATTGGGTGGAGTGCACCATGGGAAGAATATTAAGTTATTCGGTTTTATGTCTATTCCAGTCAGTGTATGAGAGTTCATGAATTGGAATAGACATGGTAACAGGTCAGGTAATGGGGACGGCTCGGAGCCTGGGCATGGCTTAGCTTGACTGATTTGTATATAAGAGTTGCTTTGTCATTTGCAATATAGCCTCTGTATTATACAGCTTCTGTGATTATATTGATTCTGTGCTTCTGGATTCTGTGATTTCTGATTCTGGCTTCTGCTGCATGGGTATTGTATACATGCATTATGCTTTATATTATTGTACATAAAGAAGTTTCTTATATAAATGAATCCTGCTGAATTATTTACTTGTGTGCTGGTTAGATTGCTGCCAACTCTAACAAAAATTTTAGGCAGTCCTCGATTTACATCCATCAATGAGCCCCCAAGCTTCCATTAAGTGAGATGGTTGAGGGTTGCCTCATTTACTACCATTCTTGGCCAAGGGGGTTAAGTGAATTGGGCTTCCCCGTTGCTAGATGTTTGCAAAAGAGAATCGCATGGCCCCAGGACACCGAGACTGTCATAAATCTGATTTCTTTGCTGAGCATCGGAAATTCTATCAGGTGACCGTGGGAATGCTGCAATGGTCGTTAAGTATGATAAATGGTCATAATAATCCAGGTCTTCATTTTAACAACCTCAGAAGGATGGACGGCTGAGTCAACCTTGAGTCAGGATCGGACTCCTCACTGTGGGCAGAGTTAGCCTGAAATAGAGGATGTTCCTCGACTTGTCACCACAATTGAGCCCAACATTTCTGTTCCTAAGTCGGACATTGGTTAAGTGAGTTTCCCCCCATTTTATTTTACTTTTTTCCCCCAGTTGTTAAGTGAATCACTGCTGTTGACTAGTTAGCAGCCCCGTTGTTAAGCTAATCTGGCTTCCCCCTTAAATTTGCTCGTCAAAAAGTCGCAAAAATGGATCATGTGAGTTTGGGACACAGCAAGTCTGAAACAGTGGCTGAGCAGCTGAGCATTTTGATCACTTGATCATGGTGACCCTACAAAGATCATAACCATGAAAAACGGCTCTAAGTCGCTTTTTTCAGTGCTGTTGTAATGTTGAACAGTCACTAAATGGACAGTCATAAATCAAGGACTGCCTGTAATTAAATTTAAAAGTTGGAGCTGTGCGATTGGGCAGTGCACCAGAAGTGCACCATTATAGTTGATCAGTTAATGAATGCTGGCTCCTGCCTGAGGCAATCTGCGCTCTGATTGGTCGTTTTGAGCATGGAGGGGGAGTTCCCCTTTCCCCCACCTTTTTTCTTCTATCTCCCCTGTGTGATCTGTGATTTACCTCACAATGTACCTCACGATTTACCTCATGATTTACCTCACAACGCTCCGGTTTGCCTGACCATCTTGTTTGTGGTAAATATAGCTGTCAAATACATTTATTTATACAAAATGACAAGTTCATGTCAGCTTCTCTTGAGGCAGCTGGGTGCTGCTACACTCTAACTCCGTTTGGACACAATTGCACAATTCCTTTACACCGATGTGCCAATGATCTGCTCCTTGGCTGCCTGAATGGGAAACGGATTTCGCCTTGTCCACATTCCTTTGAAAGATATTTCTTCTCATGGGCAATATGCCTCCCCACCGCCCTATATAGCTGACCGATTGGTGAGTGCTGGCTCCTGCCTGAGACAACCTGTGCTGTGATTGGTTGCTTTCGGGGTGGAAGGGGAGTTCCTCTTTTTTCCTGCCTTTTTTCTTCTGTTCTGCCTTGTGCACTCTGTTGTTTACCTCATGATTTACCTCATGATGCTCCTGTTTGATTGACTATCTTAGCAATAGCAGTTAGACTTATATACCGCTTCATAGGGCTTTCAGCCCTCTCTAAGCAGTTTACAGAGTCAACTTATTGCCCCCACAGTCTGGGTCCTCATTTTACCCACCTCGGAAGGATGGAAGGCTGAGTCAACCCCCCAATCTTGCTTGCAGTAAACATAGATGTCAAATACATTTATTGATCATAAAACAATAAATTCATGCCAGCATCTCTGACTCCATTTGGACGCCGGCTGAGCAATTTCCCCACACTGATCTTCCAAATTATCCGCTCCTTAGCTGCCTCAATGGGCAATGGATTTCATCACATTCATGTTCCTTCGTAAAAAATTTTCTTCACACGGGCAATATGCCTCCCAGGCGCCCTATAAAACCTGGGAAGACAGCCACACCCTCTTCAAAGATGGTGGAGATCTCTGGTGCTTCTTCCTACCCTGCATTAAGCCGTGGTTCATTTGAACCATGGGTTCTGATCTTGACTTGGAGGTCGCCTGGTTCCTGTGAGCCTCCGTTTCAAACTAAGGGAGTTGGAAGACTCTAATCAGGTTCAAGAGCCGAGGTGGTACACTGGTTAAATGCAGCACTGCAGGCTACTTCAGCTGACTGCAGTTCTGCAGTTCGGCTGTTCAAGTCTCACTGGCTCAGGGTTGACTCAGCCTTCCATCCTTCCGAGGTGGGTGAAATGAGGACCCGGATTGTTGTTGGGGGCAATATGCTGACTCTGTAAACCGCTTAGAGAGGGCTGAAAGCCCTATGAAGCGGTATATAAGTCTAACTGCTATTGCTATTGCTATTCAATGATTTACAGTTGTGTTTCTCAGCCTTGGCAGCTTAGGAGGGGAGGGAGAAGAAAGGGAAGGGAAAGGAAGGAATCAAATCAATCACAATAGAGCTGGAAGGGACCTTGCGGGTCTTCTAATCTGTTATTGGCAGATAGACTCAAATTTTTCCTTAACAAATTTATACACCCTGATCAGAACGGCTTCCTGCCATCAAGGCATTTGAAAGACAATGTCAGAATTATTTTGGATGCCTTAGAATATTATGAAGCTCGGCCAGACAAACAAGTGGCCTTTATGTTTCTTGATGCACAAAAGGCTTTTGATCGGGTAAATTGGAATTTTATGTTGTCACAACTAGAAAACATGAAGTTTGGAGAAAGCTTCTTAAATGCAATTCGGGCAATTTATGTACGGCAAACCGCGATAATATTGGTAAACGGAGAAGAGGCGGGTGACATTGAGATTGGTAAAGGCACAAGACAAGGATGCCCGCTATCCCCCCTACTGTTTATCCTCACATTAGAACCCCTTCTTAGAATAGTGAGAAGTGATACACAAATTAAAGGGTTACGAGCTAAAGCTCAGGAATTTAAGGTCCAGGCTTTCGCCGATGACCTTGTTTTTATCCTGGAGGATCCTATGGCTTCTGGGATACAACTTTTACGTAAAATAGAGGAGTACGGTAGGATAGCGGGGCTACGTATAAACAAAGAGAAGACAAAACTGTTAATTAAGAATATGACTCTGAACCAGAAAAGGGAAGTACAAAGCCTGTTAGGGATCAATATGGCCCACAAAGTACAATATTTGGGAATTTGGCTTACGGAGAGATGTTCCTCTATCAAGGTAGATAACTATATGAAATTGCTACAACAGGTATCCAAAGATATGACTAATTGGAGTAGCAAACAATTGTCTCTGATGGGCAGGATTGCGACAGTCAAGACATATGTATTACCAAAATTTTTGTTTTTGTTTCAAACGGCACCAACTAAACTGGACAATTTTTTTTAAAAAATCTTTGGAGATAATAGTGGCACAGTTTATATGGCAAGGCAAGAAAGCACGAATCAAAGCCCAAACTTTGCAAAAACGCAGAGAACTGGGAGGCTTCGGAGTACCCAACTGGGAAGCATACTATAACGCAGCAATCATGACATGGGTGAAAGATTGGGTGATGTTGAATAGAAGGCGCCTATTGGCTATAGAGGGACATGATCTCCCCCAGGGATGGCATGCCTCCCTCTGGCAAGAAAGAGACACCCCCTGTAGGTACTTCGTGGGACATTACATTCGGAAGATCTTGATGGGGGTCTGGGAAAAAATGAGGAAAAAATATTATCTTAGGGTTCCGTGTTGGTTGGCACCATTAGAGGCCTTAACGCATCCGAGTGTATTTAATTGGACAAGAAACATAACATATAAAGACATCATGACAGAAGATGGCAACATGAAAACAAAGATGGAATTAGAGCAACAGGGCAGGAATTTGGAATGGTGGGAATATTTACAGGTTAGAAACAGGTTTAAAAGTGATAAGGCACGTTTCGGGATCTACCCAAACCCCCAGGGGCTAGATAAGATCTTGTTTGGTGGAGACAAGAAAATGTTATCGAAGATCTACCAATTTTTGACCTGCCAAGATGCTAATGAAGAGATGGACAAAAGCCTTCTAATAGCATGGGAGAGAAACCTAGGCTATGAAATTGAAATGGGCAAATGGTGGGATCTATGGAGTAAGACCATTAAACTTACAACATCTACTGCATTCAAAGAAAACATATACAAGATGGTTTATAGGTGGCACTTCCCCCCAACGAGGTTAGCCAAGATGTTTCCTGGGTTATCTCCATTGTGTTGGAAATGTGGAAGAAAGGACGGCACATTCTAACATATTTGGTGGTCCTGTACTGAGGCCACGAAATATTGGAAAAGGATTAAAAAAGGGTTAAAAGAGGTTACCGGGGCAAACATGGAATGGAGACCCGAGAACCTTCTACTAAGCATTAAACCAGAAAACATAAGCAGTTCAATATGGCATTTGAGCCTACATATAATTGTGGCCGCAAGAATAACCTATGCACAATTTTGGAAATCCACTACTATACCGTCGGAAGATGCCATAATTAAAAAGATCTATGAATGTGCAGAAATGGACAGAATGACGGGTTGGCTGAGGGATAAAGGAGAAACGGAACATTATCTTAGCTGGAACCTATGGTATATGTGGGCGACAAGGAGAACAGCAGGGACTTAAAATGGGGAAAGTTAACATAGGTACCGTAATAGATCCCTGAATCTTGCAATGAAAAGATGTGGCTTAGAGACCTAATAATGAGGAAAGAAAGAAAAAACTGGGCTGTGAATGACTGTCACCGTGGGGGGGGGGGGGAGGGGGGGTTGTATGTTTAAAACGGCATTTGTATCTGTATGTTTTACTTTATATTGTTATGTATGATTTGTCTTGCTTATGTCGTTGTATTTATGTCGTTGTATTTTTCTTCCTGTTTTTTAAAGGTAATAATGTTTAATAAAAATTATATTTAAAAAAAAAAAAAGGAAAGGAAGGAATCAAATCAATCACAATAGAGCTGGAAGGGACCTTGCGGGTCTTCTAATCTGTTATTCTGTTTATGGGATTCCTGCTTGAGCAGAGGGTTGGACTAGATGATCCCCAGGCACTTTCAACTTGCCAAGGATGACTATCAGCTGGATGGACACCTGGATGGATGGATTGAAAAAATGGATGGATGAATGGGAGAAAGGGAGGGAGGGAGGAAAATGAAAACTCAGTGCTTCTCAACATGCTGGCTGGGGAATTCTAGACTTTGAAGTCTACCCACCTTCAAAATACAAAGGATGAGAAACAGCTAGATGGGCAGATAGACAAATGGATGGATGGAGAGAAAGAGACCAGAGCTTCTCAACATCATGCCTGAGGCATGCTGGGAGTTGAAGTCCACCCATCTTCAGGTTGCCAAGCTTAAGAAAACACTCTCCTGGAGACAGTGAAGATCTGGATTGGGAGGGGGGACCATTTCCATTAAATCTTGGCTGTGGGGTGTTTGTCTTCACCCCTGCCTCCCCCCAAAAATCTGGGTGCTCTTTCCCCCAAACACCCCAGGAGCCTCCCTCCCCCTTGATGAAAACAGAGAGCTGGTGGTCAGCCAGAACTTGGAGCCGCCTTCAATCCCTCTTGAGCGAAAGCAAAAGTAAAAGCGAAAGTGAGTGGCCAGGCTGGAGGAAGATTCCTCAGGCAGCTGAGGAATCAGAAAAGGGGAAGGTAAGGGGACTCAGGAGTAAGGGAGGGTGGGGAGAGAGAAAGGACCAGTGGCAGTGAGAGGGAGGGGGAAAGGACTAGAGGGAGGGGAAGAGGGGGAGGGATGGAGAAGGCCAGGCTTCCTGAAAGGTGGGGAGAAGAGCGTTGTGCAGTAAAGCCTCTAGCCCCACAGTGGGAGAGGGGGCATTGCATAGCTCCTGTGGTTGTAAACACACACACACACACACACACACACACACACACACCTCCAAGCCCCTAAATTTGGATCCCACCGTGAGGAATTCCAGTTATCGGTCGTTCTTCCTGTTGTAAACATAATGTGCTAATCTCTCTCTCCTTCTTGCAGATAAAAGATTTTGCTACCAAAGTCACCAACTCAGGACCTTCCTTCCCAGGGCTGGGACTCTTTTGTGGCTGGTCCGTCAATTGTTTGCTGGGCATCAGGTGCCTGCATTCCCCCAAACCCTCTCCAAACTTAGCTAAGTTGCGGAGGAGGGGGGCTTGGAAGCCCTCCAGGCGTGACTCCGTTCTGACAACCGACCTGTGCCGAGGAAACATGTTGCCATTTTATGACAACCCTGGCTGGCTGCTTCTTCCGCCGAGGGAAAAACAGACCCATTATCCAAAGCTTGACCAACAAGCCATGGACAGCTTTGATGAACCTCCACCAGGGTAGGGACTTGGAGACGCAGCCGTGGGACGAATCTGGTCTCCTCGGCCAGGAATTTCTCCTGTGGGCGCAATTTAAACTTCCTTTTTTCTCTGTCTATGTAAACCCAATCGAAGACTGGGAACCCTTGGCTTTGGTCAGGTGTTTATTCTGGAAAGTTTGCCTCCTTATTTGGGTAACCCTCAGAGTTACTCAACCTTTGGAAGCCTTAAACCTTCTGGACTTCAACTCCCAGAATATCTCAGCTGGCACAGCCAGCTAGGAAATTCTAGAAGTTGAGTTCCAGGCAGCTGAAAGTTACAAGGTTGAAAAAGTTTAGCGGGAATTTAGAGCATAATTCTCTCCACGTTCTTGCTCTTTCTGATGCTCGTTCGTGCTTGAGATGTGTCTGCGTCGGCCTCGGGAATGCATTTGCTCTGAGGTTAAATAGGGATACTCCCAGTTCTGGAAACTGAACTGAAACAAGCAGGAGATCCTTATAGAATGATAGAGTTGGAAGGGACCTTGGAGATCTTCCAGTCCAGCTCCCTGCTCAAGCAGAAGACCCTTTGTTGTTCAAAGGAGGAGGAGGAGAAAAGTTTCCTGGTTGAGCAGGGGGTTGGACTAGAAGACCTCCAAGATCTCTTCCATTTCAGTTATTTTGTAACTCCACTCAACTCCAACCCAACGATGCCTCTGCCCCACAGATCTGTCCAGAGGCCTCTTGTTTAGCCAACCTAGGGATGGGCAATTCTTCCTAGCCAGAAATGTGGTGGCCTTTGCCCATTGCATGCCCCCTGGGTGTCCTGATTCACCCCCCCCCCCTTGTCTCACAGGCCTCGTAGCAGGAGTAGAGGCAGCCTACAGCCTTTACGGGATCTGTGAGAGACACCGGATGAAGGAATCCCTTCCCTTCTTTCCCCCTTCCTTCCTTCCTTCCTTCCTTCCTTCCTTCTGTCCTTCCTTCCTTCTTTGTCACATGACCTTCTTTTCTCTTCCCCTCCCCTCCCCTCCCATATTGTAGAGTCAGAGCTCCGAATTGTCTTTTTTGGAAAAAGAAGCGAAGAAGTTGGGAAAAAAAATCTTGGGAAATCAAGATTTTGCATATAGACTTTGTGAAAGAGGAGAGATGCTATGGAAGGGGAGGAAGATTGTCATTGTGAATACACTTTCATGTGGGATACAACCTTTATGGGTGGGCGCTGTTAGGAAACTTACGAGTAGTGTGGATGTCTGCCCGCCAGGCCCTCATGCCATTATCCATGTTTTTCGATCCAGGGTTATCAAATGGTTCGAGGACACAGAGACCAGGGAGTTTATTGACTGTATTTCCAAGGGAAATATTTCCTAGGCCTCCTCCGGATTCCATCTGCCGGTCAATGTTGGCTGGCGACTCCCCGGGGGGAGTAGCTGCTCCGGCCCTATGGAACGATCTCCCCGTGCAGATCCGGATCCTTCCTACCCTCTCGGCCTTCCGAAAAGCCACTAAAACCTGGCTATTCCGGCAGGCCCGGGGCTGTTTCGGCAGGCCTGGGGCTGTTGATTTTTTTTTTTTATAGCAATAGCAGTAGACTTATATACCGCTTCATAGGCCTTTCAGGCCTCTCTAAGCGGTTTACAGAGAGTCAGCATATTGCCCCCAACAATCTGGGTCCTCATTTTACCCACCTCGGAAGGATGGAAGGCTGAGTCAACCCTGAGCCGGTGAGATTTGAACCGCTGAACTGCTGATCTAGCAGTAGCCTGCAGTGCTGCATTTAACCACTGCGCCACCTTGGCTCTTATCCTTGATTTATCCAGCCCTATCCTAAGCTATGAATGTTGTGGAATTTTTAATGTTTTTTATTTTTTGTATGTTCCCCCTTCCTTTTTATCTGTAAGCCGCCCTGAGTCTCTCGAGAGTGGGCGGCATACAAACCCTATAAATAAATAAATAAATAAATAAATAAATAAATAAATAAAATAAGGGAAACGCCAAGCCCTACTTTATTCTCTTGTTCGCTGGCAAAGAGGAGCTCAATGGGGGACCTCTTGAAAACTTCCTAGCTACCCAATCTGAAGAGGTGAAGGAATATATCGCCGAATGTGAGAACCGGTGCCTGGCTTTCGACATCGACGCCGAAGGGGAGGAACAAGGAGCTCAGATGGAGCAGCTCATTCAGATGATTGATGACCTGGTTGAAACAAACTACCATGTCTCCGTATTTTTCTCAGTAAACCCATGGAGAAATCCCCCGGAAGTCTTCCCGGAAGTCTGTGAACCCCAGTAAAGTCTCCGCCAATCCAAATGTCCCACTGTATTTGATTGATTCACTTCTATCCCAAATTGATCTCGGGTCATCCTTGGCTCACAACTGCCATCTTTATTATTCAGGGAGAATTTGCGAAGGGGCGTTTGGTCCCCCTGTTTCACAACTTTTCTGGTCCCGTGGCCCGACAAAACCGCGCTCGTCAAAATAGTGGCGACAAAACCGCGTCGCTAAAACTGCAACGTCATCACCGCGACATCATCACCGCGGTGACAACAGCGCGGCGACAGAAGGGCGCTTTAAAACAGCGCGGCGACAGAAAGCCAATTTAAATTAAGGTAAGGGTTAGGATTAGGTTTAGGGGTTAGGTTTAGGGTGAGGGTTAGGGTTAGGGTGCTGAGCGCTTCAGAAGGCGCGGATTTGCCCTCCGTGGTTATGTTGGCACGGATAGGGGCTTCGCGGTTTTGTCGGTGAACCTTCTGGTCCCTGTCGTTCCGTGAAACGCTGCAGTTCATCAAGTTAATAGCCTGGTTATTAAGTGAGTTGGGCTTCCCCATTGACTTAGTCTGTCAGAAGGTCGCAAAAGGAGATCACGTGACCCCAATCACTTGAATGCTGCAACGGTCATAAACATGAACCAGATGCCAAAAGTCTGAATTTTGGCCGCACAACCACGGGGATGCTGTGAAAGTTGTAACTGTGAAACAGGTTCTGGACTCCCATTCTTCCACTTCAAAGTTGTAACTTTGAACGGTCACTAAGTGAACTATTATAAGTCAAGGACTACCTGTACTTTTTCCAAATAGCTCAATATTCATTTACTTACCAATATACCAATATTTCCAATATATTGCGCTCTACATGGGGCTGCCCCTGAAGAGTGTTTGAAGACTTCAGTTAGTCCAGAATGCAGCCGTGTGAGCGATAGTGGGTGTACCTAGGGACACCCACGTTACACCTATCCTCTGCGAGCTGCACTGGCTTCCTATTGGTCTCCGGACATGCTTCAAGGTGCTAGTCATTACTTTTAAAGCCCTACATGGTATCGGACCTGATTACTTGAGAGACCACCTCCTGCCAGTTACCTCCCAGAAACCTATTAGATCCCACAGATTAGGCCTCCTCCGGATTCCATTGCCGGTCAATGTCGGCTGGTGACCCCCCGGGGGAGGGCCTTCTCTGTAGCTGCTCTGGCCCTCTGGAACGATCTCCCCGTTGTGATCCGGACCCTTACTACGCTTCCGGCCTTCCGGCAAAGCGACCAAGACCTGGCTGTTCCGGCAGGCCTGGGGCTGTTGATTTATCCAGCCCCATCCTAGGTTATGAATGTTGTGGAATTTTTAATGTTTTTTTTTTTTGTATGTCCCCCCTCCCTTTTTACCTGTAAGCCGCCCTGAGTCTCTCAAGAGTGGGTGGCATACAAACCAATTAAATAAATAAATAAATAAATAAATAAATAAATAAATAAATAAATATTTCATTTTTTCTTTCTTCTGTTCAATCGTGTCTGATTCTCAGAGACTGTCTTGACAAAAAAAAATGTTTTCAATTGCCTCCTTCCAGAGAGAGAGGGACTGGCCCAGTGTCACCCAGCTGGCTTCGGGTTGTTGTATTAAATTCAACCTTCCCTTCTTCCTCAGGTCCCAATCTCACAACTGTTTCCTGAACAAAAGACGAGAAATAATACCACAAAGCATCTGACAAACTTGACAAAGGGATTGTAATAATTGGAGATTATTTAATTGGAGGAACTGGCCCATTGCATTTTCTAAGGGTTTCTAAAGGGCAGCTCGGCCACCAACAGGTACACACAGAAAAGCAACGTTTACACATCTTTCCAAAGAGAACCAAAGTAACATAGATTTATGGAGATTCTCAATCATCCAAGTCATGGTTGTCCTAAAGTTGCTTTCTTTTTCTGAGAGGCAACTGAACTTTCTGGTTTTTCTTTTAATAAATGTTTCGCTTCTCATCCAAGAAGCTTCCTCAGCTTTTGACTGGATGATGGGGAATAGCTGGGATTCGTACTCTTTGCAGACAGCTGGTCATTTGCATTCTTTTAGAGAGTCATTGAGGCCCCTTGGAAGTGTGTCCGACCACATCCAAAAAGGCCCTTCCCAGCTGCTGTCCTGAGAAATTAAGCAAGGTGCCTGCGGCATCTTCTCTCATTTCTAGGGAGGGAGGGAAAGGAAATGAAGGGGAAAGAAGGAATGGGAATGGAGGGGAGAAGGAGAGAGAGAAAGAGGGGGAAAGAAGTGGAGAGGGAGATGGAAGGGAGAGGGAGGGAGAAGAGAAGGTGATAGGAAGGAAGAGGGAGTGGGTAGGGGGAGGCATAAGAGAGGCGTAGAGCAAATGGAGAAACAAGTGAGAGAGGATGGAATGGGAGGCAGAAGGAAGGGAGAGAAGAGGGAAAGTACAGGCAGAAGGGAGAGAGAAAGGAGATGAAGTGAGAGGTAGAAAGGAGCAGGAGAAGGAAAGAAGAGAGGGGGAGGGAGAGAGAGGGACAGGGATAGCAGAGGGAAAGGAGAGGGAGAAGGGAGATGGAAGGGAGAGGGATAGGAGAGGGAAAGGGGAGAGAGAAGGAAAGGAGAGGGAGACAGAAGAGAGGGGATTTATCTGTGTCCTCTGGGTCACCTGAGGTGTGCCAATGGGTGTGGGGCTCCACACCCAGTTTTACGTCTGAGGTGAAGCTGAGTCACGTCAATTATTGTGAGAGAATAGGGAATTTGGAAACCCTTCCGATGGTTCACCACGTAGGCTGTGACTTCAGACCTCCTGATTCCACTTTCGCTTCTCTGGATGGTTTCATGAATGAGTTTGAATCTGAAATTATCGTCCCACTGGACACCCAGGATATAATTCATCATCCCGTTGATCAGAGTGGTTTTCCCACACCCTGTTACTCCCATTTGTTGGGCACTTCCAGCTGCTTCATTTCAAGTTGGTACATGAAACAGAAGGTGGAGGCATCTGAGGAGACTTTTCCCAGAGGAAGGGTGAACACTAATGACTCTCTATCCTTCACCAGGGAGCTTTTCTGAAGGAACTTGTGAGTTATACTGCCTGCATTTTCTTCCTCCTGTCATGTGGAGATCTCCACCTCGGCACTGGGGACACTCAGAACTCCATTATCACACACAGCCGTCACCGGTATGCCGTACTCCGTCTGAGGCATCAGACGTTTGATGGAATAAAATTCTGTTTTTCTCCCGGTCCTTTTTTCAGTCTACTGGTCCTTCCCAGATCCACTATTCTGTACTCCAACTTGTACTCCTTGACCACAACTCCTGAGGCAACGATGCTGGGACTCATCCAGGCTACAGAGATGGCAGACGAAGATGCAATGACCTCTCTTAATTCCTCAGGAGGGCTGGTGGGAAGGGTCTTTATAGGTGGGCTCAGGTCACTGGTTTTACCAGGTCCAAACTTGCAACAAGCAGCATACTTGAACTGGTATTTTGTGTTTGGAGGAAGATCTTTCAGCAGGAAAATCTCTCTGGTGTCCTCTGTCCTCACCAATTTCCAGTTTTCATCTCCTGTAATCTTTCAGCACCTTTCAGGTGCTTCATCAGCCGCGATCCCAGAAAGGGGTGGGGGAGTGGCTGTCATCGTCTGAGGGTCTTTAGCTCCTCGTAGGATCCCTGCTCCAGAGCTTGTCAGGTGTGAGTCCCTGCTGATGAAGTTGGACCTTGGAGGTCAAGTGGGGTCTGTTGCTAACGTACCTACCTTCCAACAGCGTTGCAACAACCCTCCTCTCGCTCCTCGAGTCAGTAGCCAAGTTGGCGGTAGAGTTCCCCAGGCTTATGGTTCTGGGGGATTTCAACCTGCCTACACTTGGTGAACGCTCTGATGGGGTGCAGGAGTTCATGGCTTCCATGACAGCCATGGACTTGACCCAAGTAATTCGGGGTTCAACTCATTCGGTGGGTCACATGCTTGACCTCGTATTCCTCTCGGAGCAGTGGAGACGTGATCTAGAGTTGAAGGGCATTAAAACCTTGCCCTTGTCATGGTCTGATCACTTCCTATTGAGGCTTGACTTTCGAAAACCAATCCCCCACTGTAGGGGGGGGGAACCGATTAGGTGGTTCCACCCCAGGCGCCTGATGGACCCTATGGGATTTCAGACGGCACTTGGAGAAATACCTGACACTCTCATCCGCAGTCCGGCGGAGTCCTTAGTCGCTGCCTGGAATACAGCGGCGGCGGGGGCTCTAAACCGGATCGCTCCTTTGCGACCTTTCTGAGGCAGCGGATCCAGGAGGGCTCCTTGGTTCACCGAGGAACTCCGGGAAATGAAGCGCAAAAAGAGACGCCTAGAGCGCCGCTGGAGGGCCAGTAAATCTGAGTCAGACCGAGCACTGATGAGAGCCTTTATCAGAGCCTATCTCGTGGCAATACGGGCGGCGAAATGTTCGCATTTTGCCGCCCTTATTGCATCCGCTGAATCGCGCCCAGCCGCCTTGTTTAGAATAACCCGCTCTCTCTTGAAAGGGAGTGATGCGGATGACCCTTTACAAGGTAGAGCTGAGGAATTTGTTCAGTATTTAACGGATAAAGTCGCTCGATTCAGACAGAGCTGGACTCCAATTGCACGGTACCAGCCGAGGTACGGGGGAAGGTCTTGAGCATACTTTATGGATTGAGTTTCAACTTGCTTCTCCTGAGGAAGTGAACAAGGCCATGGGAGCGGTGAGTGCCTCCACTTGTATACTGGACCCGTGCCCCTCCTGGCTGGTCTCGACCAGCAGGGAGGTGACACGCAGCTGGATCCAGACGATAGTTAACACCTCTCTCCGGGTGGGAACTTTCCTGCTCCTCCTAAAGTATGCAATGGTGAGACCCCTCCTGAAGAAACCGTCCTTGTGCTCCTTGACCTCTCAGCGGCCTTCGATACCATCGACCATGGTATCCTTCTGCGATGGTTGCAAGAGGTGGGAGTGGGAGGCACCGTCCTCCGGTGGTTCTCCTCCTACCTCTCAGACAGGTCGCAGTCGATGTTGGTTGGAGGGCAGAGGTCGACCCCAAGGCCCCTCAATTATGGGGTGCCACAAGGTTCGGTCCTGTCCCCCCTCCTATTTAACATCTACATGAAGCCGCTGGGTGAGATCATACGCCGGCACGGGATTAAGTACCACCAATATGCGGATGATATGCAGCTGTATCTGTCCGCCCCGTGCCAACTCAGCGAAGCGGGAGAAGAGATGTGCCAGTGCCTGGAGGCTGTTAGGGTCTGGATGGGAGTAAATAAGTTGGCACTCAATCCAGACAAGACCGAGTGGCTACTGACGTTCCCTCCCAAAGATTGGCCAAATATTCCATCTCTCAGGCTGGGGGGTGAAATTATACGCCCCTCAGAGAGGGTTCGCAATTTGGGAGTCCTCCTGGATCCTCAGCTGACCTTAGAACACCATTTGTCAGCTGTGACCAGGGGGTCCTTTGCCCAGGTTCGCCTGGTGCACCAATTGCGACCCTACCTGGATCGGGAGGCCCTTCAGACAGTCACTCACACCCTTGTGACCTCAAGACTGGATTATTGTAATGCGCTCTACATGGGGCTGCCCTTGAAGAGTGTTCGAAGACTCCAGCTGGTCCAGAACGCAGCCGCGCGAGTGATCGTGGGTGCACCCAGGTACACACACGTCACACCTATCCTCTGCGAGCTGCACTGGTTACCCATTAGTCTCCGGATCCGCTTCAAGGCGCTGGTCGTTACCTATAAAGCCCTTCATGGTATCGGACCTTGATATCTGAGAGACTGCCTCCTGCCGATTACCTCCCATAGACCGATTAGATCAAACAGGTTAGGCCTTCTCCAGATCCCATCTGCCAGCCAGTGTCGGCTGGCGACTGCCTGGGGGAGAGCCTTCTCTGTTGCAGCTCCAGCCCTCTGGAATGATCTCCCCATGGAGATCCGGACCCTCACTACCCTCCCGGCCTTCCGCAAAGCCGTTAAGTCCTGGCTGCTCCAGCAGGCCGGGCGGCTTTCAAAATATCCAGCCCCTCAGAAATTGTGACTGTTGCATATTTTAATATGTTGTCTTGTGTATTATCCCCCTCCCTTGTTTTATTGTAAGCCGCCCAGAGTCCTTCGGGAGTGGGCGGCATACAAGCTCAATAAAACGAAATGTTTCAATGGGACCGAAACCGACACATCTCAAAGAGGAAGGAGCTTCAGAAAGCATGAGGAAGCTCTCTGCAGCTTAAGATCACCAAGGCTGGGAAATCCCTCCCCCCAAATGAGGAAGTGTCACAAGCGAAAAGAACCCTTTCCAAAATCAACACTGAACCAATGCCAAGTTCAGGGAATTTCAAGAAACCAAGGCCACAAATCCTTCCCGCTAGTTGGAAGGATTCCCAGTTTCCAAATGCAGTTAAACACACCAAGAAAAGAGGAAGGTCCCTCCAGCACAATTAGTAGTCCCCTCCCAAATACCATGCCCCCCCTCCCCGTTTCAATGGCAGCCGAAGCAGCAGCAAAGCAGAGGCTGATATCCGGCCCTCCTCCGGAAAAAGGCGGTCAGATCTGTAAAACGACAAAACACAAACAAACAGACGAACAACAAAAAACGGAAAAAAAGAAAAACGGGGGGGGGGGGGAGAGAAAAAGTCAGGAAGGAGAGACAACTAGGGCTTGTCAGATAAGCAGAATAGAACTGGCGGAGCAGCTGGGGGGCCCGGAGATGGGACTTATCCACCCACTCGGCATGAGACTGGGGAAAATGCTTCCAAGCCACCAGGTACTGAATCCGATTCCGTCGTTTCCGAGAGTCCAAAATTTCTTGAACCTCAAAATGCTTTTCACCATCAATCAATAGGGGGGCAGGTGGCGGATCCACTGGCGGACGTAAAGATGAAAAATGAACCGGTTTAATGAGATTAACGTGGAAAACAGGATACACACGGTGGAGGTCCTTGGGCAGCTGCAAGCAAACCGAAACAGGATTGATGATCTTGACGATGGGAAATGGCCCCACATACTTAGGCCCCAACTTCTTGGATTTTTGTATAGTTTGTTGTTCAAAAGTTTTATTTCTTTTAAAACAAACATTTCATCATTCCTCAATCAGTAAGACATCGAAGTACAATTTTTTGTATGTCAAAATAATTCTAGTTTACCACCAAATTCTTGTCTAACCTAATGCATACCCCTCCCTCCCTCCTCCCCAACCCCCCCTCCTCCCCCTGACTTCCCAGAACCCGTACACGGTATGAATTTTTAACAAACACAGTCTAAAATGTATTGAAAAAAAAGAAATAAAGAAATTAATGACATTCTACATTGACCTTAGCTTCTTCTTGCTGAACTAACTTTAAACAATTTAAATCATTTCTGATCTTAAGCATAGGCTAACTGGAATTTCTTGGTCCCGTATTTATTTTGTATATAGTCAACCCATTTTTTCCAGTCTCGTTTATATCTCTCATTTGAGTGATCTTTAATATATGCCGATATTTTAGCCATCTCAGCTAAGTTTGTAACTTTCAATGTCCATTCTTGAGGACATTGAAGGCAAGTCTTCCTTCTTCCAGTATTGCGCCACCATCAGTCTTGCTGCCGTTATTAGGTGCAGAATCAAGTTACTCTCTACCACTGTAAAATCAGTACATATACCTAGTAAGAATAACTGAGGAGTAAACTTTATCCTTCTTTTAAAGATATTTTGCATAACCCACCATATTTTTATCCAGAATGCCTTAACCTTTTGGCAGGTCCACCATATATGATAATATGTAGCATCGAGAGAACCACACCTCCAACATTTAGGCTATACATTCGGATACATAGAAGCCAGCTTTTTAGGATCTAAATGCCATCTATAGAACATCTTATAAAAATTTTCTCTCAGATTTCGAACTTGTGTGAATTTCACATTTGTTACCCATATTCTTTCCCATGTGTCCAACATTATTGGTTCTTCAATATTTTGAGCCCACTTTATCATACAATCTTTAACTAATTCTGTTTCCGAATCCATATGTATTAATACATTATATAGTCTCCTTATATGCATTAAGCCTTGATCTCTTATTTGTTTAAACAAATTATCTTCAGCTTGGATAAAACCAATTTTTTGATCTATTTTCCACCTGGCCTGTAATTGCCCATACTGGAACCATGTTTGAACTACCTTCTCCTCTTTTAATACCTCTAAAGATTTTAGTTGTAGTACCCCCCCCCCCTTTCCAAAATGAGAAACTGTCTATAGGTAGTTCTATCCTGTTTTTGTGCTATGTTCATATTTTCAATTGTATGTCTAGGAATTGCCCACATGGGTATTTTGTCATTTAATTTATATTGGTATTTTTTTCAGACCCGCAGTAAAGCATTTCTTAAAATATGACTTTTAAACCTTATCCAGTTTTTTGTTGAATAACAAGTAAGCATGCCAACCATATACCAGATCGTATCCCTCGATATTCAGTATTCTATCATTAGTTAAATGAGTCCAATCACTAATTACAGATAGCGCCACTGCATCGTAATATAATTTTAGGTTAGGTAATTTCAAGCCTCCTCTCTCACATACATCTTGCATTATTTTCATCTTTACCCTCGGCTTCTTTCCTGCCCATACAAATTTGTTGATACCCTTCTGCCATTCTAAAAGATTCGCATCTTTTTAAAGTATAGGTAACATTTGAAAGAGAAATAAAAATTTTGGTAAAATGGATTTTTGTATAGTTTGAAGGAACTTTGTGGATAAATAAACTTGGTCTCCCACCTTGTATTCATAAGGTTTAGCACATTTCTTATCAGCCTGCTTCTTATGCGCGCGATGCGCAGCGTCTAAAGTACGAAGCGCCAAAGGCCAAACATGCCGTAAACGCTCACTCCAGTCAGAGATTAACGAAACGTGCGGCTGCTCAAGAGGAACTTCAGGAATAGGAACAAAGTCCTGACCAAACACCACCCGGAAAGGGGTGAAACCAGTGCTGCTATGTACAGAATTATTATAAGCCACCTCCGTGTGCGGCAACAAGTCCACCCAATCATCTTGCTGGTAGTTGATGAAACAATGTAAATATTGCTCCAGAACAGAATTAGTCCTCTCAAAAGCCCCATTAGTCTGAGGGTGGTGGACAGAGCTTAAGCCCTGGGTGGAGCCAATATGTTTAAGAAATTCTTTCCAGAACAGAGGTGAATTGCACGCCCCTATCCGAAATGATGCGATCAGGCACTCCGTGCAACCGGTAAGTGTGAGAAATGAATAGTTTGGCGAGGGCCCATTGCACCGAAGATCTTATAGTGGAATAGAGCTGGAAGGGACCTTGGAGGTCTTCTAGTCCAGCCCCACTCTTTTATTACTGGGCAGGAGAGATATTTCCTATTTCCCAGCCGAGGAGACCAGATTCGTCCCATGGCTGAATCTCCAGGTTCCTCAATTGGGCAAAGCCATCTGCCCTTGTTGGTCAAGCTGGTCTGTTTTCCTCTGGGAAGGTTACTTACCAATTCTCACCTGAGTCGGGGAAACTGCAACCTGTACAGCTTAAGAGGCTCTGATGTCAGAACTGAGAACTTCAAACGTTACAAAGGAGCAACGACACTTGGAGAGACACTTTTCTACGACGTGACGAGCCAAGGCGTGTAATCACAAGCCAGCCCTCGCAGGAAGCCACGGAGTCGCCACACCCCTGTGCGGTCCTGACTTCCAATCCTTCAAATATTTATCTGCCAACAAGAGAAAGGAAATCCGAATCCCCACTATTTGGAACAGGGAGAGGGGCCAGCCTGGTTGGCTGTTCTGTCCCAGGGAACAGATTTTCACATCTTTGCGACCACAGGAATTCTGCCACGGTGGGCCGAGAGCTCAACCACACAAAACTCCCCCCCCTCCAGAGAAGCTGGCCTTCTCCCTCCCTCCCCACTCCCACTGGGCCCTCTCCCCCCCACAAACACACACCTGGGTCCAGTGGTGGGATTGAAATAGTTTCAGTTTTAGTTTCACTTTATTTGTATGCCGCCCTTTTCCCTGGGGGGACTCAGGGCAGCTCACAGTTCAAAGGGGGGGGGAAGGACAAACAATTTACAACATAAAGACACTACATCATTTAAGAACTCAACAGTCATACAATTCGGGTAGGGGTTAGAGTCTTTAACCCCAGGCCAGCCAGGACAGCCAGATTTTAAGGACAGCCCTTTGGAACGAGCTCCCCGTGGAGATTCGTACCCTCTCCACCGTCCAAGCCTTCCGCATAGCCTTGAAGAACTGGCTCGCCCGTCAGGCCTGGGGATAAGGATAGTTACCCCTCCCGAATGATGAATGTATGTTGCCTACCATTTTATTACATGTCTTCTATCTTGATGTTTGTGTTCCCCCCTTCCCAGTTTTATGTGAGCCGCCCTGAGTCCCCTCAGGGAAAAGGGCGGCCTACAAATTCTAATAAAACTCTAAACTCTAAACTCTTTAAGGGCGGTGTGGAAGGTCTGGAGGGTGGTGAGGGTCCGGATCTCCACGGGGAGTTCGTTCCAGAGGGTCGGAGCAGCCACCAAGAAGGCCCTCCTCCGGGTAGTTGCCAGTCTACACTGGCTGGCTGATGGAATTCGGAGGAGGCCTAATCTATGCGATCTTATCGGTCTAGTGGAGGTAATTGGCAGTAGGCGGTCTCTCAAGTACCCAGATCCAATACCATGAAGGGCTTTGTAGGTGACAAGTAGCACCTTGAAGCGCACCTGGAGATCAACAGGCAGCCAGTGCAGCTCGCGGAGGATAGGTGTTACGTGGGTGAATCGATGTGCACCCACGATCGCCCGCACGGCCGCATTCTGGACCAGCTGAAGTCGCCGAATACTCTTCAAGGGCAGCCCCATGTAGAGCACATTGCAGTACTCCAGCCTAGAGGTCACAAGGGCACGAGTGACTGTTGTGAGGGCCTCCCGGTTCAGGTAGGGACGCAACTGGTGCACCAGGCGAACCTGGGCAAATGCCCCCCCGGTTACAGCTGACAAGTGGTGTTCAAAAGTCAGCTGAGGGTCCAGGAGGACTCCCAAGTTGCGAACCCTATCTGAGGGGCGTACAATTTGACCCCCCAGCCTGAGAGATGGAACACTTGGCTAATTCGTGGGAGGGAAGCACAACAGCCACTCGGTCTTTTCTGGATTGAGCACAAGCTTGTTAACCCCCATCCAGTCTCTAACAGCCTCAAGACCCTGGCTCATCACGTCCATCGCTTCATTGAGTTGGCACGGGGCGGACAGATACAACTGTGTTTCGTGCGCATACTGATGGTATTTTATCCCGTGCCGTCGGATGATCTCACCCAGTGGTTTCATGTAGATATTGAAAAGAAGGGGGGACAGGACCGAACCCTGCGGCACCCCATGCATTAGGGGCCTAGGGGTCGATCTCTGCCCTCCGACTAACACTGACTGCGACCTGTCTGAGAGGTAAGAGGAGAACCACCGTAAAACAGTGCCTCCCACCCCCACCTCCCGCAGTCGTCGCAGAAGGATACCATGGTTGATGGTATCGAAAGCCGCCGAGAGGTCAAGGAGCACTAGGATGGAGGCATCCCTGGCTCTCCAGAGATCATCAGTCAACGCGACCAAAGCGGTTTCTGTGCTGTAGCCAGGTCTGAAGCCGGACTGGAATGGATCAAGATAACTGGCTTCCTCCAAGGATCGCTGGAGCTGAAAGGCCACCACCTTCTCAACAACCTTCCCCACAAAGGGGAGGTTGGAGACTGGACGATAGTTGTTTAGAACGGCTGGATCCAAGGATGGTTTCTTCAGGAGGGGTCTCACCACCGCCGCCTTTAAAGTGGGGGAAAGACCCCCTCCCGTAGGGAGGCGGTAACAACCGCCTGGATCCAGCCTCGTGTCACCTCTCTGCTGTTTACAACCAGCCAGGAGGGGCACGGGTCCAGCACACATGTGGAGGTGCCAACAGCTCTCATCGCCTTGTCCACGTCCTCAGGGGCAACAGCTTGAAAATCAATCCAGTGATGGCTTACCAGATTATCCCTTAGTGCCTCGGCTGGTTCTGCAGAATTGGAGTCCAGGTCCACCCGGAGCCGAGCAACCTTGTCCGCGAGGAATTGGACGTAATCCTCAGCCCTGCCCTGCAGCGGATCGCCCGTGTCCCTCATATTTAGGAGGGAACGGGTTATCCTAAACAGGGCGGCTGGGCGTGACTCGGCGGACGCAATCAGAGAGGCAATATGTGATCTCTTAGACATCCTGATTGCTCGGATGTACTCTCTGATGCAGGTTGTTAAAAGTGCTCGGCTCGATTCGGATTTACTGGACCTCCAATTGTGCTCTAGGTGTCTCTTCCGGCGCTTCATCTCCCGGAGTTCCTCAGTGAACCAAGGAGCCCTCCGGGATCCACTGCCTCGGAGCGGCCGTAGAGGCGCAATCCGGTTTAGAGACTCCGTCGCTGCCGAATTCCAGGCAGCAACCAGAGTCTCTGCCGGACTGCGGGCGAGAGTATCAGGAATAACCCCAAGCTCCGTCTGGAACCCCAAAGGGTCCATAAGTCGCCTGGGGCGGAACCACCTGGTCGGTTCCTCCTCCCTACAGTGGGGGTTTGGTCTCCGAAAGTCAAGCCTCAGTAGGTAGTGGTCCGACCATGACAGGGGTAAGATCTCACTACCCCTCAGACCAAGATCGCAATTCCACTGCTCCGAGAGAAATATGAGGTCAAGTGTGTGACCCGCTGAGTGGGTTGGTCCCCGGATTACTTGGGAGGGGGGGGGGGGCGCCTAGGGAGACTACAGCAGCCGGGAGAAAACCAGCTGCCTTGCCTCACCCAGCCTCGTTCGAATCACCCACCTCCTTTGATAACAGTAATCCTCCGGAAACAATAAACACCAGGGTCCTCTCAATCAGCAGAGGGAATAGGGCCAAAGCTAGGACCATAAAAGTTCGTAAAACGCTGGTCCAAAGCTGTTTGTAGATGCCTAAGACGCCTAAGGTTTAAAATGCCGAAGCGAAGCCTTTAGCGAAGCGCCGCCCTTTCCACCAGCCTAAACGAGCTGCAAAGCACACTCCAGGCTGCCGCGTGGGAGAAGGAACGTTTGGGAGCGTCGACCCTCTGAGAGGTTGGTTATTCAGGTCCCCTGGATCTCGCTCCGTTGCAGGAACCCTGTTTTGTAGGGCTCCGATCCGAAACACCGGTTTATTTTGGCGTTTTTCTGCTCCACCGGACAGAGCAGAGGGAACCAGCGGCCATCCTGCCTCGCACATGTGCAGAAGAAATAATTTACAAACTAGTTCTCTGCCCTAATGACCAGCTGGGTAGGCAGGGTTCGGTGGTCATGTGATCATGTGGACGTGGCCAAGTCAATGTCACTCAGGTTGATGGGCACTTCGCCTTAGTTGTTACAATAGTAATATGGGTTAACTGGAGAGGCAGTTTCTGTAAGCAGGGCAATAAATATTATGCTAGAAACAACACCAGAATGTTTCCTCCCTGCCTTCCTTACAGGATTAGCCCTGTAAAGTGGGAAAAAAACCAAAATGGGATTTCTTCCAACAACCGGTTCTCCGAACTGCTTAGAAAGTTACCAACCGGTTCTCCCGAATAGGTGCGAACCGGCTGAATCTCACCTCTGCCTGGGTCCCCTTACCTTCCCCTTATTCTGCAGCTGCCACCACCTGTTGGCTGAATCCAGGCTGGACTAGAACAGCTCCCTGCCAAAGACTGAACTCTCACTAACCTCCACTTTTGCTTTCACTCAAGAGGAGCCAGGCGTTGAAGGCAGCTCCAAGTTCTGGCACCAGCTCTCCATCTTCATAAAGGGGGTGGGGATGAGGGTCCTGGTGGAAAGACACCCACAGACCTAGGGAGGCAAGAACCCCACAGATTCACAGCCCCCAGGACAGAGTTTCTCCAGCTTGGAAGTTGGTGGACTTCAACTCCCAGTGTTCCCCAGCCGGGAGGTTGAGAAGCACCAATCTGCCTCATCCACGCATCCCTCCCTCTATCTGTCCATCCATCCGGGTGTTTCTCATCTTTTGTGACTTGAAGACTGCAACTCCCAGAATTCTCCAGCCAGCATGTTGGGACTCCCTGATCCTTTTCTCTCCATCTCTCCCTCCATCCCTCTCTCCTTCCTGACCTCCTAACCTCCACCCATCCATCTTTCCAATCCATCCATCCATCATCCCTCCCTCCCTTCTTCTTTCTAATCCATTCATCCATCTTTTCAATCCACCCACTCAACCATCTATCATCCCTCCCTCCCTCGTTCTTTCTAATCCATTCATCCATCTTTTCAATCTACCCTCATCCATCCATTCATCATCTCTCCCTCCCTCCTTCTTTCTAATCCATTCATCCATCTTTTCAATATACCCTCATCCATCCATCCATCATCTCTCCCTCCCTTCTTCTTTCTAATCCATTCATCCATCTTTTCAATCTACCCTCATCCATCCATCCATCATCTCTCCCTCCCTCTTTCTAATCCATCCATCCATCTTTCCAATCCACCCACCCTCTATCATCCCTCCCTCCCTTCTTCTTTCTAATCCATTCATCCATCTTTTCAATATACCCTCATCCATCCATCCATCATCTCTCCCTCCCTTCTTCTTTCTAATCCATTCATCCATCTTTTCAATCTACCCTCATCCATCCATCATCTCTCCCTCCCTCTTTCTTTCTAATCCATCCATCCATCTTTTCAATCTACCCTCATCCATCCATCCATCATCCCACCCTCCCTCTTTCTTTCTAATCCATTCATCCATCTTTCCAATCCACCCACTCATCCATCCATACAACTATCCACCCATCTTTCCAATCCAACCATCCATTTGAGGTCTGGATTCCTTTTTCTGAGTACACACAGCCTCCCCTTCCCGAGAAAGGTCTCAGGCTCCCCCCACCCAATCAGGGGTTTTTGTTCCTCTGGAGCCTGGCTTAGGCTCACAACTGGAAGAGGAAGAGGAGTGATGATGGTGGGATGGGTGGGAGAGGGAAGATGGCCACTTCTCTCCTCCTCTTCCTCCAGTCAGTTAGCCATTGGAATGTGTATGACTCATCAGCTGTGACTTATGCTGTGGTTGCTGGAGGTACCTAGCTGTGTTTCTGCTGCCGAAGCGGTAATGTCATATGTGCCTCCTTCAAATCCCAGGAAAGGAAACCGCCAACTCCATGGTTTTAGAGAAAAAGTACTTTTACTGGATATGAACTGATAGCAACGAAAGTAAAGCAAGGTCTGCGGCTAAAGGCGTGCAGTTTTACATATCAAAAGTTTACCCAAATCCCTCCCCCACCAACAACCCCAAGCTGAATGTCCAATCTCCAACGCCCAATGGTGTCACGTGGGGTGCATCTCCAGGTGGCTTCACCCATCTGGTACGCAGAGACGGTTGACCTTGACCAGGCCTAAACAAGCCCATTCAGCATGCGCAGAGAGCGAAACTCCCTTTTCATTTAGAGACATCTCCACCAGCACGTTTCCCCTCCCAAATACCGAAACCCCTCCCCCCCGTTACTATGGCAGCTGATAGCAAGCTAGCGATAGAGAGGCTGACAGGTAGTGAAGAAAATAGGATACCATTACAGCATCACACGATAGAACAACCCCACAGCCACTGAAAATTCAGAAAATGTGATGTGGAGATCGTCACCTCCTCACTGGGAACACTCAGAACTCCATTATTACACACGGCTGACACCCGTATTCTATATGCCGTCTGGTACGTCAGACCTTCAAGCTGATACCAAAACCAATGGGCCTTTACTTCAATCCACGGGTCCCTTTCAATATCAGCCTCCACCGTTCTGTACTCCACCTTGTACTCCTTGACCTTAACTCCTGAAGCGACGATGCTGGGACGGTTCCAGGCCACAGAGATGGTAGAAGATGTTGCCTCAGTTTCTCTTAATTCCCTAGGAGGGCTGGTTGGAAGGGTCTTTGTGGGAGGACTCAGGTCACTGGTTTCACTAAGGCCCAGTTTGCAACAAGCAGTGTACTTGAACTGGTACTCTGTGTTTGGAGCCAGATTTTTCAATAGGAAAGTTTTCCTGGTGCCTTCTGCCCTCACTGATTTCCAGTTTTCTTCCCCTGTAATCTTGTACCATACCAGATAGCTGGAGATGGCAGCCCTCCCATATTCCGCTGGCTGAAACTTCAGCTGAAAGCTGTCATGTCTCCGTTCACTGATCAGGAGAGGAAGAGGTTTTGAGGGCAACTCAAAGTTCTTGCTGACCAGCTCTCCATTTTCATAAAGGTATATTGAGGCTCCTGGGTTGTCCACATCTGGGAGTGAGGCCACAACAAAGCGGACCTTCTCATTGGGTTGGTTGATACTGAAATAGTCCTTGATGGACTTGGCAGCTTGGCGAGCATTATGGGTTGTCTCCTTGTCCTCAAACCAAGCCAGGCCTTTTTTCACCCCAGGAATAGTGCGAGAAGATTGTTGCAAGAACCGCTCATGAAGACAGTCCTTTAAGGTCAACAGAATTGGCTCCTTTTTATGTAAAGAGGTGAATACAAAGGAGATCACATATTCATTCTGGGGGTGTAGAACTATTTCTTCCAGCTTGTTCTTGGATGAGATAACTTGTATTTTACTTAGATTAGTCAGATAAGATCTGACAATCTCAATTTCTCTTTCCTTGTTGTCCATAAATTTACCTACTATTTGGCTTCTGAAGGGTGACTCTTTGACAGACCTCAAGATGTTCACCAGGGTCCTTTCCTCCAGCTCTCCTCCTCGGATGGAAGGCAACACTGTGGCCAGCTGTTTCTGGAAAGTCTGCCTGTGTTGCCTGCAGAGATCCTTGAAGTTCTGGATCTTCCTCTTGATCTCAGGGAAGGTCTCAGCAATGGGATCGTTGATTAGATCATTGCTTTGCATCTCTATTTCATTGAGATCCTCCAAGATCTTTTCAGCATCAAAGACCAACTCTACACTGATCTCACGGACCATCTTAGCTGCTCTGGTGTCCAACGTGGTTAGTGGGGAGAGCCAGACCCGTATAGGAACAGCCTTCTCTTTCCCTAACATTTTTGGTAGACTTGCATAAACTTTCATAGCTTCTTGGAAAGTGATTAGATTTCTTTCCAGAAAAAAGTCTCCGTGGATCTTGCATCTGAACTTCAGAGCATTTGCTTTCTCCTCCTCAGTCAGCTGGATCTCTGCTCCAATATGTATTTTCTCTATGAGTGTAGACTTGAGGTTTCCTTCTATATTTTTCACCGTCTCTGTTGAGGAAACTTCTCGGTCAAAGACAAAAAAGGCCTGGGCTCCATAGAGGATGGCGGTGACCACGTGGGTGGCTGTGCCCTGCTCAAAGATGGCTGGGTAAGAGACATTCTGGATTCCCAGGTGTCTCATTGTCAGCTGTTCATACCTGGTGGTGGTTTTGTACTGAAGGGTGACCCTGGCCTGTTTCTTGGACTTCTTGGTGTCCTGGAGATATTCGGCTGACCCTCCCACTTCAACCAGCCCTCCCAGGAAACTGGCCTTGAGGGAGGCTGAGATGTCCAGGGCGGAGGCCTTGTCATCTATGCTGTCAGATGCAATGATTTCAGTGGCTGTCTTGGGCCGAGGCTCGATGATCAGGTCCTTCTGAAGAGAGCTGCGGTCCCAAAGGGTCTTTCCTGCATGGAACAGAAGAAAACAGAGACATGAATTGAACACCATCTTCCAAAACACCTGCAACTGGATAGAGGAGCTCCAGAGAAGTGGGACAATAAAGATCATTTCCACTGGAGGGAAATGAATGAGAACCTCTTGTCTGTTCTGCAAACACTCTGAAACTCCAAAGGCTTTTGACTGAGTAGAGAGGAATGAGAATTGCTCTGCATACATTGATCTCAAGAGAGATTTCAAACTCCCTGGAGAAACTATGTTTTTATTAAGGGTTAAAAGGGGACTTCTGTGTTCAGACCAGGGACGTGCAGTCAGGGGAGGCAGGGGAGGCAGGGCCTCACCACGGTCATCATGAAAAGAAAAATGTAAAAGGAAAAAGGCTGAGCTAGTTGCTGCCAGAGTCACAGTGGATGACTCTGCTTAGTGCTTAAATGTTTTAAAAAGCCTCTAAAAAAGTGCCCTCTGCAGGAGGAGGCGGGAGAACGATGTACCTCATCTAGTCTGGCGTTTTATGATCACTCGAGCAGAGTTAAGCAAGGGTTAAAAGCCAAAAAATTCCTTATGTAGATGAGGCACGTGGTTCTCTCGCCTCCTCCTGTAGAGGGCGTTCTTTTAAGAGGCTTTTTTAAACAGTTAAGCAGAGTCATCCATTGGGGACTCTGGCAGCAGCTAACCCAGCCTGACCTCAGCAGCTCTTGCCTTTTTCCTTTTACATTTTTTACATTTTCATCATGGCAGGCAAGAGGAGAGTTGAAATCCTCTGTGATTGTGAAGCAGCTGGAAAAGGTATGTGGGACGGAGGGAGGGGGAGGAGTTCAAAATTAATGTAATTTGTAAGTAATTTTTTATTGTAAGTAATTTGTGTGTGTGTGTGTGTGTGTGTGTTTGTTTCTTCACTTCACTCAAACAAACTCTCAATTTGAGAGTTTGTTTGAGAAGAGAGGGGCAGCCTTTGTTGAGAAGAGAGGGGCAGCCCACCAGCAGAGGTAGGTCTTTTACCCGTCTCTGCTGGCGGGCTGGCACTTTCTTTCTTTTGCCCGCTGTGCCCCCCTTCTCTTTCTCCTCTCCCCCCACCGGGAGCCCCGTCCTGCTCCCCTCCCCCTTTCCTCCTCCTCCTCCTCTCCCCTTTCTTCGCCAGCTGCAACTTAGCGAGGAGGCACCGCGGGGCCAGGCCCCTCGCACCCGCATCCAGCTCACTGGAACTTGCCACACCGGGGGAGGAATGAGACCCCATTGTCCCGCTTGAGCGGGGAGGACAAGGAGGAGGAGGAGAAGAGCAGTGAGGCTTTGTGCCGGCCGGCCAGCCAGGCGGGAAGTAGATTGGGCAAGAGGTGGGTGGGCTGACTGGCTGGGAAGGGGGGGATCATGGCCACTCAGGTGGCCCCGCCACTGCCACTGCCAGCAGCTTGGGTGTCCCGGCTCCATCCAAGCTGAAGAAAGCGGAGGATTGTTCGCCGGAGGAGGCGGGGGATACAAGGTGGCGGAGTGCGGTGGCGGCAAGAAGCAGCGTCCCCACTGCTGTGTCCGACTATTCTAAAAAGGGAAGGGATTTTTCAGTAGCGAAAACCAGGGGGGCATGGGTGGCTCCCTCCCTCCACTCCCAAGAATGACAGTAGCTCTTGGTCCCCCCTCCCCATGTGAGGAGACCATGGTGAGAAGTCGCTGCCTTTGCTGTTCCTCCCAGGTGTGAGCTCATCTTTACGTTCCTGCCCTCCCTCCAAGAGAGAGCACTGCTGGGCTTTTTGGACCCACGCCCCAGCACCCGGAGGCCCTTGATGGTAGCTGGGATGTCAGCATTGCTGGCCTGCTGCCAGCTGCCCACACATTTCCGTTGGACACAGCGGCGGGGATGCTGCTTCTCGCCGCCTCCATGCTCAGCCGCCTCGCCCACCCCGACGAACAATCCTCCGCTTTCTTCAGCTCGGACAGAGTCGGGACACCCAAGCTGCTGGGGGCAGCGGCGGGGGCCACCTAAGGAGCCATGATACCTCCTCCCCAGCCAGCCAGCCCACTCCCCTGCCCAGCCTACTCCCCGTGTGTCAGCCTCTGCATTGCTGCTGCTTCGCCTGCCATTGTAACGGGGAGGGGGGCATGGTATTTGGAAGGGGAATCATGATGTGCTGGAGGAAGATTCTAGATGCTGACCTGACCATCTTACTCCGCATGTGGAGGAAGGGAGTTTCCCGCCAAGGTTAACTGTCCAGCATTCCATCCTGGTGATGACTTTTGAAGTTATCTCCCACCTGACAGTTGGGTGCATTATAATTGGACTATGGACTGGGGTGCCAAGGGGAGGGAATTGAATTATACATGATATTCTTTGCTTTCGCGCCTAATTAACCAGATTCAGATTAGCTTTGCTACTGTTCGTTTATAATTAGTAAAAGTACACTTGATTTCAAAGAAATGGAGTTGAGTGGTTTCTTTCCTGATTATTAAATGAAGTCACAGCTGACAACAAGCTGAATCTCAATCGCACCCATCCCGGAGCGAACAACTTCCAAGGGAGGTGCCCTCACAAGAAGAAAAGAAAATGTCCTTGCGTGAAAGCGACCAGGAGGAAGAAGTGGGGGCAGCGGCGGGACCATCTCTAACAGAAAGACTGGCTGAACTGAGAGTGGAAGAACCTGCCGTCCGTCCCAGATGGACTTGGGATGTGGGACAGAAAGAAGAATCTGAGGAATTACAAGCTGGAGTCACAAGAAGGAGGCCAAAGAAAAAACCAGCGGCTGACTGGAGTGGCACTGGAGAAGAAGACTACAAAATCTCTCACGCCATGAGGCTCCTCGAAGAGGCAGGGAGTGAACGTTGAATTTGAGAGAGAGCAGTGGAAAGAGAGCTGACAGACGAGTTGGAGCAAAAGTACTCAATGCATAGCTTAAGGGAAAGTGGAGGGGCCGAAGGGGGTTGTGCACAAGAAAATCCAGAACCAGCCTCCCCCCCCAGTGGCTAGAGACATTTCAAGAGCAGGGGGGAGGCAGGCGATGCTGGATAGCAAAGGTCTCACCCTTAAGCGTAAAATATGATGGAGACCCCAGAGGCCTCGGGTTGTTTATTATTCAGGTCTGGAATTATATGGAAATATATGGACCTGATTTAGAGACAGATGAAACTAAAGTGAGAATGGTGTTAATGGCTTTGGAGAAGAAAGTGGCCGACTGGATGGTCGGGCTACATAAATGCAATTCCCCTCTCCTGAGGAATTTTGATGAATTTATGGCAGTCATGAGAAGAAGGTTCGATGCCTTCCCCGTCGTTTAGAACCTTGGTATGAAAACACGGCAGACGTGGAGTTGGATTTAGTCAGACTGCGTTGCATGAGAGAGGGAGAAGCTGAAAATCCCCCCCAGCACCTCCTAAACCCCCCCGCCCAAGGAGTGAAGGCAGGGGAAGTTTTGCGGGCAAAGCCAAGCCTTTCGCTTGTTTCCGCTGTGGAAAGGAGGGGCATTGTGCTATGAATTGCCGCGTCAAACTGACTCAACCTGCTCCCCCCCCCCGGAGGGAGGGGAAACCGGAGAAGACTCCAAGTAAGAGGAGGGAGGCTGCCTTCGCTGCTGAGAATGTTTCTCGACGCTTCGAGCCAGAGGAGGAGGGAGACGGAAGCTCCAGTTCGTCTGACAAATCTGATGATGAGAATTCTCAGCGCTGGGTAAGTTCCCGATCTGATCCTATGCTTATCCCAATTGAGCTTAGAGTGCCCTCTTCTGGCGCAACAGAGAAACTTTTAGCTCTATTAGACTCTGGGTGTTCCCGTTGTATGATAAGCCCTGACATGGTGGAGAAACTGGGCTTAAAATTAAAGACTTTAAAAGTCCCTATTGCTTTTTGCCAAATTGATGGTTCTATTGCCGGAGGCGGCCCTGCTCATTTTTCCACTGAACCCATTGAGATGTGGATGGGTACCCACCAGGAATTAATAACTTTTATTGTGGCCCCTGGGATGGACTGGCCCCTTATCTTGGGGCTCCCCTGGCTCCGTAGATGGAACCCACACATTAACTGGAGAGAGGGTTGGTTACGGATTCGAACAACCACACCCCCTGAGGGAAAAGTTGAATCTCCAGCCTCTGATACTACTACCCCCACACTGGCAGCCAGGGGGCAGGAGAGAATTGAGGGGGAGGAAAGAATTCCAAAGGAATATTGGGACCTCAAGGATGTTTTTAGTGAGAAATCTTCTGATAAATTGCCCCCTCACAGACCCACATTGATATTTTACCTGGAGTAAAGCTTCCAAAGCCCCCATATATATTCAATGTCCCCTAAGAGCCGAGGTGGTGCAGTGGTTAGGGTGCAGTACTGCAGGCCACTTTAGCTGACTGTGATCTGCAGTTCAGCAGTTCAAATCTCACCGGCACAAGGTCGACTCAGCCTTCCATCCTTCCGAGGTGGGTGAAATTAGGACCCGGACTGTGGGGGCAAGTTGCTGACTCAATTTGCTAAAAATTTTATAAACTGCTTAGAGAGGGCTGAAAGCCCTATGAAGCGGTATATAAGTCTAATTAATAAATAAATGATTAATAAATAAACAGATGGAGGAAATGAGGAAATTCATTGATAAAAACTTGGAAAGGGGTTTCATTGAGCCAGCAAGACCCAAGGTAGCAGCGCCAGTATTGTTCAGAGAAAAGAAAGATGGCTCCCTCAGATTGTGTGTGAACTTCAAAAACTTGAACTGCATCTCAGCTCAGAACCTGTACCCATTACCACTGATGAAGGACATGCTGGCCCAACTGGGGAAGGGCCGTATTTTCACTAAGTTGGACTTAAGAGAAGCGTACTATAGAGTCAGAATTAAAGAGGGGGACGAATGGAAAACTGCTTTCAACTGCCCCTTTGGTTGTTTCCAATTTCGAGTAATGCCATTTGGCCTACAGGGGGCACCAGCAGTTTTCATGCGTCTCGGTCTATGGCGGACACAGCGCCGGGGCGTCCGAATGCCCTGCCCTGTGCATGGCCAAAGGTTGGATTGGCATTCTGGGCAGTTCCTATCCAGGTAGGTGCTACCAGCAGCCTGTAGGTCCAGGAGCCAAGCCCCAAAGTGACCCTGTGGTGATCCTGTGCTTCTATGGCAGGCCCATCTCCCCCCCCTCCTTCCCGAGACCTATCAGCCTCTCTCCAGTTCCTACCTAGGATGAGCAAATCCTTGCGACAGTCGTACAGCATCCCCAGCTGGAATGGGCGGCCCAGGGCAGGGGTCTCAACGATGTCTTCTGACATGACTATGCTCAGCTCCTATGCGTCGGTGATGCTTCTGCTGTCCTGAAAGAGAGAAGATTCACCTGGAGGAGGCAAAGACTGACCAATGGCTCTGCGAGATGTGTGGAGGACAGTGCATGCCCCTGACTGAACCACGGGTGTCCCGCTCTCCAACAGCTCGTAGGAAGGTGTTCCAAGAATGCACCACTGGGTGCACTGCAGACCACATTGCGAAAGAGTTTGGGGTCCCAAAGGTGCTTTTTCAGGAGGCAACTGGAATTTTTTGTCTGTTTCTTTTGAAGATGTTTCACTTCTCATCCAAAAAGCTTCATCAGCTCTGACTGGATGGTGGAGAATGGAAGGATTTATACTCCTTGCAGACAGCTGGAGTATACGATACTTTGCAAGCCATAGACAACAAGCCACACAGTATTTGCACCCCTGTAGACCAGAGGTGGTCACCCACCTTGGCAACTTTTTGTGGACTTCAATTCCCAGAATTCCTCAGCCAGCCCCACTTACCGGGGCATTCTGGGAATGGATAGCGAAATGCTGTGGACAGAGTATAATTTAGACTTCCTCAAGGCATTCGACAGAGTAGACCACAAACGAATTGTTGGTAAGTAGAAAACTGTGGGGTGGATTGAAGATGGATTTGTAACTGTTGGACTCAATGGTTAATGGTACTACATCTACATGGAGGGGAGTAAGCAGTGGAGTCTAACAGAGGCCAAAAGAGCTAACGTATTCCTTGGTTGTATAAACCGAGGGACAGAATCAAAATCACGTGAAGTGTTAGCACTCCTTTATAAATCCTTAGTAAGGCCACCCCTGGAATACTGCATCCAGTTTTGGTTCCCACATTACAAAAAAAGAGGTTGAGACTTAGGAAATAGTAATCTTAGAGCAACTAAGATGATTAAAGGCCTGGAGGCTAAAATATATGAAGAACATTGCAGGAATTGTGTATGGCTAGTCTAGAGAAAAGAAGGACTAGGAGCCACATGGTAGCAGCATTCCAGTATTTGAGGGGTTAAAATTTATTTAGATATGAGAAAAATGTTAATGAATGTAAAAAATTCTTGAGAGAATATTTTGTCTTTAATATGAATAAGGGCACATCTATGGAAATGGTTTGGGATGCAAGTAAAGCGTACATGCGAGGAGTCCTAATAAATTTAAATAGGTTATATAGACGTAAACAGGGGGAAAAAAGAAATGAACTAGAGGAAGAGATTAGGAAGAGAGAACAGGATCTAATATTAAACCCAGGAGATAAGATTAAAGAAGCAATTCCCTTATTACGAGCGCAATTTAATATGCTGATGTCAGACCAGGTAGCTACTAATTTGTTATATGCAAAACATAATACTTTCTGTAACGCAAATAAACCTGGTAGATGGTTAGCATACTTGACTAGGAAGAAACAGAAATCTCACAACATATCGAAAATACATTATAAAGGGAAGGAAGTGTATCAACAGGATGAGATTCAAAAGGCCTTTCGTGAATTTTTTACAGGATTGTACATAAGTGACAAAATACAAGGTTCAGATATAGATAGATACCTGGACAAAGAAAAAATACCTATAGTTAAGGACGAGCAAAGGGAAAGATTGAATCAACCAATAACCTCGGGGGAAATCCTCCAGGTAATTAAACAGCTAAACAGCTAAATGTAGGGAAAGCACCGGGTACAGATGGTTTGACAGTGGCTTATTACAAAAATCTACAATTAGAAATGGTAGAACCCCGTTAAGGAATTATTTAATAAAATCCAAATGGAAGGGAAGATACCTCCATCTTGGAAGACAGCTTTCATACTCCTGATACCTAAAGAAGACCAAGATCTTAGTCAACCAAAAAATTACAGACCTATATCATTACTTAATATAGATTATAAAATTTTTACAAAAATATTAGCGAATAGGTTAATGTTGGTTATTCTGCAATTGATTCATAATGACCAAACCGGTTTTATACCAGGGAGACAAATGAGAAATAATGTAAGACAAATTGTTAATATACTGGAACACTTGGGAAAGAATAATCAAATCCCTGCAATGCTTATATTCTTAGATGCTGAGAAAGCCTTTGATTGAGTGAATTGGCAATTTTTATTGAAAATAATGCAAAAGATGCAAATAGGAGAGTATTTTTTACAATCAATTAAAGCAATATATCAGGAACAAACAGCACAAATTATAGTCAATGGAAGTTTAACAGACCTATTTAAAATCGAGAAAGATACGAGACAGGGTTGCCCCCTATCAAGGTTCAAGGTTCAAGGTTTATTAAACTTGTATGCTGCCCTATTCCCGGGGGGACTCAGGGCGGCTAACAAACCAAGGGGAGGGAATAATACAAACAAAAAAGCAAAAGATAAACAAACAAAATACGGAAAAAATTTAAAAGCAGTCAACAGCCACACAATTCGAGTGGGGATGGGAACTCATCAGCCCCAGGCCTGCCGGAACAGCCAGGTTTTGACGGCTTTGCGGAAAGCCTGAAGGGTGGTGAGGGTCTGGATCTCCACGGGGAGGTCGTTCCAGAGGGCCGGAGCAGCCAAGAGAAGGCCCTCCTCTGGGTGGTCGGCAATCGGCATTGGCCGGCGGATGGAATTCGGAGGAGGCCTAGTCTGTGGGATCTAATAGGTCTTTGGGAGGTAATTGGCAGCAGGCGGTCTCTCAAGTACCCAGGTCCAATACCATGAAGGGCTTTATAAGTGACGACTAGCACCTTGAAGCGTATCCGGAGACCGATAGGCAGCCAGTGCAGCTCGTGGAGGATAGGTGTAACGTGGGTGTACTGAAGTGCACCCACAATCACTCGTGCGGCTGCATTCTGGACAAGCTGAAGTCTCCGAATGCTCTTCAGGGGCTGCCCCATGTAGAGCACATTGCAGTAGTCCAGTCTTGAGGTCACAAGGGTGTGAGTGACTGTTGCGAGAGCCTCCCGGTTCAGGTAGGGACGCAATTGGTGCACCAGGCGAACCTGGGCAAATGCCCCCCTGGTCACAGCTGACAAATGATGTTCTAAAGTCAGCTGTGGGTCCAGGAGGACTCTCAAATTGCGAACCCTGTCTGAGGGGCATAAAATTTCACACACCCCCAGCCTGAGAGATGGAATACATGGCCAATTATTGGGAGGGAAAAACACAAGCCACTCGGTCTTGTCAGGATTGAGTGCAAGCTTGTTTACCCCCATCCAGACCCTAACAGCCTCCAGGCACTGACACATCACGTCAACTGCTTCACTGAGTTGGCACGGGGCAGACAGATACAGCTGTGTATCGTCTGCGTACTGGTGATATTTTATCCCGTGCCGCCGAATGATCTCACCCAGCGGCTTCATGTAGATGTTAAACAGGAGGGGGGACAGGACTGAACCCTGCGGCACCCCATACTTAAGGGGCCTAGGGGTTGACCTCTGCCCTCCAACCAACACTGACTGCGACCTGTCCGAAAGGTAGGAGGAGAACCACCGAAGAACGGTGCCTCCCACCCCCACCTCTTGCAACCGTCACAGAAGGATACCATGGTCGATGGTATCGAAGGCTGCTGAGAGGTCAAGGAGCACTAGGACGGAGGCATGATCCCCGTCCCTGGCTCTCCAGAGATCATCGGTCAGTGCAACCAAAGCAGTTTCCATGCTGCAGCCAGGCCTGAATCCAGACTGAAAGGAGTCTAGATAATTGGTTTCATCCAACGACCGCCGGAGCTGAGAGGCCACCACTTTCTCAACAACCTTCCCAACGAAGGGGAGGTTGGAGACTGGACGATAGTTGTTTAGAATGGCTGGATCCAAAGACGGCCTCTTCAGGAGGGGTCCCACCACCGCCGCCTTTAAGGGGGGGGGAGAGCCATTATTGTTTATTATAACCCTGGAATTATTGATGAATAAAATTCGGGGGTCAGATGATTTACAGGGAATCAAGATCATGCATCAAGAATATAGACTACGTGCATTTGTGGACGATTTGGTTATAACATTAACGCAAACAGAGAAATCTATCAAGGTTTTAATGAATGTGATTAATCATTATGGCCAAGTATCTGGATTTAAAATAAACCTAGGAAAAACAAAGATGCTAGTTAAAAACATGAACACTAATCAAAGGGAAGACTTAGAAAAAATTAAAGGATGAGAAATAGTTAAAAAGGTTAAATATCTAGGAGTCTACATCTCAACCTCAAACGGGAAACTATATAAGTATAATTTTGAGCCATTATGGCATAGTATACAGACAGAGATGAAAAATTGGGAAAAATTACAATTATCTTTGTTGGGAAGAATAGCAGCAGTGAAAATGAATGTCTTGCCTAAATTTCTATTTCTTTTTCAAATGATACCAATACTTAAAAAAGATGCAAACTTGCTAGAATGGGAATTAACAAATTTGTGTGGGCAGGGAAGAAGCCGAGAATAAAACTTAAAATAATGCAAGATGTATGTGAGAGAGGTTTGAAATTGCCAAATCTAAAACTATATTATGAAGCAGTAGTTTTATCACTAATCAGTGATTGGATTAACTCAACAGATGATAGAATACTTAATATCGAAGGGCATGATTTGGTATATGGTTGGCATGCTTACCTGCTATATGACAAAAAGGTGGATAAGAATTTTAAAAGTCATATTTTAAGGAATGCTCTATTGCGGGTTTGGAAAAAATATCAACATAAACTAAACGATAAGATACCTATGTGGGCAATTCCCAGACATGCAATAGAAAATATAAATATAGTACAAAAACAGGATGTAATCACATACAGACAGCTTCTCACTTTAGAAAGAGGTGTATTACAACTGAAGCCCTTGAATGTACTAAAAGAGGAAAAGGTAATTCAAACATGGTTTCAGTATGGGCAATTACACGCCAGATGGAAAAAAAGATCCAAAAATTGGTTTTACGCAAAATGAGGATAATCTACTAAAACAAATTAGGGATCAAAGTCAAATGTATATAAAAAGGTTGTACAATGTATTAATAGAAATGGATTCTGAAGCAGAATTAGTTAAAGATTGCATGATAAAGTGGGCACAAAATTTTGAAGAACCAATAATGTTGGATACATGGGAAAAGATATGGGTAAGAAATGTAAAATTCACACAAGCCCAAAATTTGAGAGAGAACTTTTATAAGATGTTTTATAGATGGCATTTGGATCCTAAAAAACTGGCCTGCATGTATCCGAATTTACAACCTAAATGCTGGAGATGTGATTGTGTTGATGCTGCATATTACCATATGTGGTGGACTTGTAAAAAGGTTAAAAGCATTTTGGATAAAAATATGGTGGGTTATGCAAAATGTTCTTTAAAAAAGGATAAAGTTTACCCCTCAGTTATTCCTGTTAGGTATAACTACTGATTGGACTGTTATAGAGACTAACCTGATTTTGCATTTAATAATGGCAGCAAGACTGTTAGTGGCGCAATACTGGAAGAAGGAAGATTTGCCTACTGTTCAAGACGGAACATTAAAAGTTACAAACTTAGCAGAGATGGCTAAAATATCAGCATATCTCAAAGACCACTCAAACGAGAGATATAAACTGGAGTGGAGAAGATGGATTGACTATACTCAAAATAAATATGGGACTAAGAAATTCCAGATAGTTTATGACTGAAGAAGCAAGGAATGCTATAATCTGTTTAGAGTTAGCCTAACAAAAGAGGAGTTAAAGCTCAAATGAAAGATGAGACTAACTTTTTTTAAAGTTTATTTTAGAACATCTTTGTTAAAAATTTATACCCTGCATTTGTTCTGGGAAGTCGGGGTGGGTGGGTGGGTGGGGGAGGGGAGGTAAATATTTGTAAAGCCTTTTTCCCCCCAAAAAATTTTCAATTAAAAAAAAGGCCATAAGTGATAAACGATTGTCATCATCATAAAAGTACATTCATCATAAATCCTAAGCTACAACACTCAGTGACGGTCCTGGGATCCTAAATAATCAATCAACATAAATCCTACGAGGAAACTAAAGAAAGCAATACAAATCGTAAAGACACCAGCAACCAAGGGACCGTCCTAAGGAGAAAAGGAGGCGGGGAACAGGAAAGGCGAGGAGAATAAGGGTAACACAGCTTTAATAAAGAGTTCAAGAGTGTTGTGGGAATTAGTTTTTAGCAGAGGGGAGAAAACTGTCCTTGAGTCTAGTTTTCCTGGTGTGCAGAAAATCAAGTCCTCCAATTCCCCCCACCCACCCAAATACAGAGAAACCTGGCCTTCTCCATCCCCCTTCCGTCGTTCCCTCTATCCCTCCACCCCACCGAATGGTCCCCATTACCTTTCCCCTCCTTCGGGTCTGTGGCTTAAGCTGTGCCCAGCTGTTGCCCAATCTGGCTACCCGGGGAATCTTCCTGCAGGCTGACAGGGAGGGAGATCTTGCTGTCTTCGACTTTCACTTTCGCTCAAGGAGGAAAGGGTGGGCATTTGAAGGAAGCACAGACTTGCAGGAAAGCGAAACCTAAACTTTTTTTGGGGGGTGGGGGGGGAAGTTGTCTTTCGATCCGTAAGGAAGAGGACAAAAGTCAAGCAAAGGCTAGAATAATAGTTGGAAGGAACCTTGGAGATGGAGAAAGAAGATTTCCTCTTTTAAGAGTTTTTAAAAAAATTTTTTTACTTCTCTATATACAATTATAGGTATACATTCACGTAGTTATTATTCTTTTTTACATTCGTCCTTCTTATACATTTGTCATTCCATTTACAGGGTTATAACATACAGTTTGGGTTGTTTACCATCCCTTGTCTGTTTTGACACTACCTTCTTTTCCCTTTCTTTTCTCCCTCCCTCCCTTCTCTACTTTCTTCCTCCCTCCTTTCCCTTCCTTCTTCCCTTACCTCTCCCCTTCTCCTCTCTTCCTCTTCCCCTTCTTACCATCTCTCCTTCTCTTTTTCTCCCTTCCACCTTCCTCTCCTTACCTCTATCTCCCTTCCCTCCTCTTCCTCTAATCTCCTCTCCTCCTCTCCTCCTCTCTTTTTCTATTGTTGTAGGTGTCTCTTCCAGCTTTTAATTTTTTATTTTCTTGGGGTGATATTTCTGCAAACCCAAAAATAGTTGACTATAATTTCTTGTTCCCTTTCCTTCTCAAATCTATCCTGATTATGTGTCCCCCCCCCCCCGTTGTATCAGTTTTGAATATATACTTATATATTATTATTTTCTTCCCTATCTCACCCCCCCTTTCTACTTCATGGTGTATCATCTAGGTTCCATATCTTCCTCTTCCTTTATTTTCTTTATGTTTTTCTCTAACTATTCATAAAATCTTCTCCATGTCTTGAAGTACACCGATTCCTCTTTAGCCTTTATTTCCAAAGTCAATGAAATAAGGTTTCCCAACTGAAAGCAATCGACCCATGGAACAGAAGTTGCCTTCAGAACAGAGCTTCATCCCTGGAAGTTTTCAAGAAGAGACTGGACTGCCCTCGGTCAGAAATGGGGTAGAGTCTCCTGCTTGGGCGGAGAGGTTGGAATAGATGATCTACAAGGTCCCTTCTGACTCTGTTAAAGTGTTAAAAGAAAACCCCCTGCTCAAGAAGGAGATCCTATACATTTGAGGCAAATGGCTGTCCAACCTCTTCTTGGAGACTTCCAGTATTGGAGCAGCTACAACTTCCAGTGGCAAGCAGTTCCACTGGTTAATTGTTCTCGCTGTCAGGAAATTTCTCCTTAGTTCTAGGTTGCTTCCCTCCTTGATTAGTTTCCATCCGTTGCTTCTAGTCCAGATTAAGGTGCTTTGGAGGATAGGTTCCTCTTTCCTCCCTTGGCAATGCAATTACAGTGGGTTCTGGCATTTAGATCATTAGATATGAGTACCCCAAGGTCCTTGACAGAGTGAGGGTCGTCTACAAGGTTGTGTCCACCCAGCGTGTATTTTGTGTTCTGATTTTCTTTGCCATTTGTTGGTTGAGATTCGAAGTTGTCAATTGTTTGACCATTCTGACCCATAGTCAAGATCTTTTTGAAGGGTAGCAGCATTGTCGGTGGTGTTAAATAGTTTTACATTGTCAGCTAAGAGAACGCAGTTGCTTATAATATGATCGCAACCCCCAATCACCGTAATCAATAGATTAATCAATTACACTAATCAGTAGATCAGTAATCAGTGAATCAATGTCAGTTAACCAATTAATTAATTGTTAAATTAATCAGTTAATTGATAAATCAATTGTCGTAGACAAACTAATAATTCATCTCTTTATCTAGTCCAACCTCCTTCTCAAGCAGGAGACCCTTACAGAATGTCAGAGTTGGAAGGGACCTTGGAGGCCATCTAGTCCAGCCCCCTTCTCAAGCAGGAGACCCTATACCATTCCAGGCAGATGCCTATCCAGGCCCTTCCAAACAATATGCTGCTCAGACGGCAAAACTCTTTGCTCTTTCTTTAGTTTTCTGTGTCCATATTTAACTTTTAAGCAAATGTTTCAATGGGACCGAAACAGACACACCTCAAAGAGGAAGGAGCTTCAGAAAGAGTGAGAAAGCTCCCTGCAGCTTAAGGTCACCAAGGCTGGGAAATCCCCCCCCCCCCTGAATGTTACCAAAATGAGGAAGTGTCACAAGCAAAAAGAACCCTTTCCAAAACCAACAATGAACCAATGCCAAGTTCAGGGAATCTCAAGAAACCAAGGCCACAAATCTTTCCCGCTAGTTGGAAGGATTCCCAGTCTCCAAATGCAGTTAAACACTTCCAGAAAAGAGGAAGGTCCCATTGCACCGAAGATCTTATAGTGGAATAGAGCTGGAAGGGACCTTGGAGGTCTTATAATCCAGCCCCCATTCTTTTATTACTAGGCAGGAGAGATATTTCCTATTTCCCGGCCGAGGAGACCAGATTCGTCCCATGGCTGAATCTCCAGGTTCCTCAATTGGGCAAAGCCATCTGCGTTTGTTGGTCAAGTTGATCTGTTTTCCTCTGGGAAGGTTACTTAACAATTCTCACCCGAGTCGGGGAATAGAAGGCACATCACGAGAAGGGTTAGTATCGCTTTGTAAAGCCTTAGTAAGGCCACACCTGGAATGCTGTGCCCAGTTTTGGTCCCGCATTACAAAACATAGGTAGAGACTGGGAAAAGTGCAAAGAAGAGCAACTACTAGGATGATTAAAGGCCTTGGAGGCTAAAACATCTGAAGATCGGTTGCAGGATTTGGAGTTGTCTGGAGAAAAGAAGGACCAAGGGGGACATGATAGCAGTGTTCCAGTATTGGGGGGGGGGCTTCCCCAAAGATGTGGGGGTCCACTTATTTTCCAAAGTACCCGAGGGCTGGACAAGAAACAATGGATGGAAACTAATCCAGGAGAGAATCAACCTAGAATTGAGGAGAAGCCTCCTAACAGGAAGGACAATGAACCAGTGGAACTGACAGTTGTGGGTGCTTCATCATTGGAGGTTTTTAAGAAGAGACTGGAAAGTCAATTGTCTGAAATGATACAGGATCTCCTGTTTGAGGACAGGGGTGGACTAGAAGACTTCCAAGGTCCCTCCTGGCTCTATTCTAATTCTGATTCGCACCCCGACCATCCTGCATTCTAGGTTCAGGCACCCCCACTGAGCTGCAGTTCCCCCCTTCTTTCCTGCCGGCTTCTCATAGGTAGAAGTGGCCATTTCAGGAAGAAAAGGATCTTTGGTTTATTCATAATTGGAATCTCCACCCTCCTGGAAGGAAGATTTCCCTGGATGGGCTGCTACCTTTGGACAGCTTCAACCTCTTTGCCAAGTTTGTTAGCTTTTTTTTGTGTGGCATTATTTCATGTCTTTTGTCCAGCAAATGGTTGTGAGGTTGGTACCTGAGAACAAGGGAAGTTTGAATGGCAGGGTGTTGCAGCTGATTGAGGTTTGTAATCTACTTACGAAAGACCAGGATTTGATACCACGAAGGTGAGAGAAACAGGTTTATTTGATGCATCGAGTTCAGTGTGTTCACACACCAAAAGCTGAACTGCCTGGGCTCTGCCCAGGATGCTACTTTTATGCCGTGTTCCACACTGCGCGTTCTCAAGGCGTTTCCATACACAAGACAAGCATGACATTTCAAAAAGGGGAAGTTCATTTGGACTGTTACAGCGAAGTACATAGGAGAAATACAAAAAAGAGAAGTTCCTATAATGTCTTAAGCTGTCGGCAGTTTTTACCTCTGTTCTATCTCTCACCCACGCCTGGCTTCCTGTGCCCCTCCTTTACAGGGTCTTGCCACACTGTTCAGCCCTATTTTTAATACTTATGAGGAAGTTTGGGGAGAAAGTTCACTCCAGCTAAAAGTCAACTTTGGAACTCCAGGGCACTAGAATGAAAAGCCAAGCTAATATGAATTTATGAGGTCCATTCTAGTAAGACCACCTAACCTGGCCAGCCACTGGTGGGTTTACCTGTTCACCCCCTCCTGCATCAGGGAAGGTTGGATTTACTTCTTGTAGCACAAAGCTTACCTGGCTGACTTTGGGCCAGTCCTCTCTCTGCCCGAGGACGGCAGAGAGAAAATGGCAAACATTTTGAAAAAACAAACTTGTCAAGAAAACTACAGGGATTTGTCCCGTGCGTTACAAGGGAAATAAATATAACAAAAAGGCCAAGGAGTTTGCTTGCATTGGCAGCAAAAGCGGAAGTTGTTCGTAGTGGGAGGAGCTCGCAGCCCGGGGGCTGCTGATATCTTGCGCAGAAGGGGTGGGGGAGACGGGGGAACCCGATCCGAGCTGTCAGCCTGACAAAATGCAACCCCTTCTTTTTCCTTCCTCCTTCCATCCTTCCTTCTTCCTTCCTCTTGCTTATCTACCTTCACCTTATCCGTCTTCTGCTCTTTCCCTCTCTTCCTTCCTTTCTCCTTCCATCCTCTCTTCTTTCCTCACTCACTCCCTTCCTCCTTTTCTTTTCCTTCCTCCTTCCATTCTTTCAGCTTCCTTTCTTTTGCCTATCTACCTTCTCTGTCTTTCTGCTCTTTCCATCTCTCTCTTCCCCTTCGCTTCTGTTCCTTCCTCCTTCCATCCTTTCACCTTCCCTCCTTCCTATTTCTTCCTTCCTTCTACCTATCTACCTTCACCTTCTCTGTCTTTCTGCTCTTTCCCTGTCTTCCCCTTTCCTCCCTCCCTCCCTTCTTTCCTTTCTAGTTCCATCTTTTCTTCTTTCCTCTCTCCCTCCCTTTTTCTTTCTTTCTTCCTTCCTTCCTTCTTCCTCTTGCCTATCAACTTCATCCTCTTTGTCTTTCTGCTCTTTCCCTCTCTTCCCCTTCTCTTCCTACCTCCTTCCCTCTTTTCTCCCTTCTTCTTTTTCTTCCTTTCTTCTTCCATCTTCCTCCTTCTCCTTCCTCCTTCTTCCTTCTATTCTTTCTCCTTCCTTCCATCTTTTCTCCTTCCATCTTTCCCCCCCTCCCTTCTTCTTTTCCTTCCCCCCCTCCTTCCTTCCTTCCTCTCCTTCCCACTCTCTCCTTGGGAGGGGGTGGGGGTGGCGGGGCAGCAGAGACCAAATAAAGTCAGAAAATCTTATTAAAACTTTCCTATTTGTTGGATCACATTGCTGCGAACTTATAAACCAAATCAGGGGAACATTTTGCAAGCGAGGGTGCTGCAAGGAAAGCGGGGAGGGAGGCAAGGAATGAGAAAACGGTGCTTTAATCCAAAGCAACTACAATCGGAACTGCAGACAGGGAAAGAAAGAAAGATCCTTGTAGCACAAAACTCTCCTTTGCATGGTTGTGAGAACATAGGTAAAAAAAAAAAAAAAGCACAGCATCCCTCCGCCCTCTGAATGGGACTCAGTGTGACACCGATTTGAATACAAGGACACGGAGCCGGGCGGGGAGATAAGCACCTTCATTTGCATTCTCTGCGACCATGATGCTTTGCAAGGAACATTCCCGGGCTCCCCGTGACTTTTTGCAGATTTTTCCTTTCGTGCTTAAAAAAAGTAGAACAGGACTTTTTAAAAACGCCACAGAATGAGCTTTCAGCCTGACAAAAATGCAACCCCTTCCTTCGTCCTCCTCCTCCTCCTCCGTCACTAACAGCTGGGGGCTCAGAAATCGGAGTGAAAAGCCAGTCCTCCATCTCTTCCCTCTTCCTGGATTCACTCCAAAGTTTTAAACCCCCCTTCTGTGCATAAACACTCCCTCCCCCCCTCTCTTTCTGTATCTGTTTGTCTCTCACTCTCTGTGTGGCTCTTTGCCTCTATCTCCCTCCCTCTGTCTCTCTCTCTGTCATTCTCTGTGTGTGTCTGCCTCTCACTCTGTCTCTCTGTCTCTCCTCCCTCCCTGTGTGTGTGTGTGTGTGTGTGTGTGTGTGTGTATCCCCCTGCCCCCGCGGATGGCCTCCGGACTAGCGGAGCCTCCTCTTCCTCCTTTTTAACCAGGCGATCTTCGGCTGCTGCACAATCCCAAGGGCACGCGCTGCCCAGTTTGCTGAATCCGGAGCGGCTTCAGAGAAAGAAGGCATGTGAGAAAGCCCCCCCCCCATTCCCGCTGCCTGAACGTTTGAATGAAGGAGGCTGCAGGCTCCTTTGTCCTTGGCTATGCGATTTTCTTTCGTTCTCTGCTGCCCGAACGAGTGAATGAGGCAGAGGGAGAATGAAAGGAGATTGCGTCCCTTCTGTCTCTCCGTTGCTCAGAAAAGCAACTCCGGGAAGGTCCTTTGGTGACGGCAGGCATCCTACAAACTGCCTGCTAGCAAAGGACCTTCCCAGAGTTGCTTTTCTGAGCAACGGGGAGACAGAAGGGACAAAATACCGGCCGGCCGGGATGGGTATAAAGGGCTGGGGGCGGGGCAGGCTTACTTCCGGGTCTGGTCATAAAAATCGAGACTTTTTAAGAACGCCCCGGGACACGGGACAAATTGTGCGAAATCGTGACTGTCCCACGAAAATCGGGACGTCTGGTCACCTTACATAAAGGGAGCAGCAGCTTCATTGTGAATGGAGGGAGAAAAGTTGGGCTTCTCTCTGCCACAGCATTCACTGTGAGTCCTTCTTGTAATCATACACACTTTTTTTTTCCTATCGGGTACTGTGGGTGTGGTTTTGTGGGGGGTCCTATGACTGAATGGGCATGGCTGTTGGTTACATTGAGTTGGCCATGCCCACTCAATCATAAGACACCCCCCCCAAGCCACACCCACAGAACCTGAGGTGGAGGCAACTAAAGGGATTTCCTCCAGAGGAAAGGGGGGGGACACTAATGGCTGTCCATTAGGGAGTTTATCTGAACCAACCGGTGGGCTACATTGCCTGCATCTTTATCAGGTTCCAACTAATGCATCCATCACAAACTGAACGTTCTGATTTCTCCAATTATAAATTAATTTGGACACACCATATTGGCACTAACTGGTGAAAAGCACCGATCTGCCTCATCCACAGATCCCTCCCTCTATCTGTCCATCCATCCGGGTATTTCTCATCTTTTGTGACTTGAAGACTGCAACTCCCAGAATTCTCCAGTCAGCATGTTGGGAATCCTTGATCTTTTTCTCTCCATCTCTCCCTCCATCCCTCTCTCCTTCCTGACCTCCTAACCTCCACCCATCCATCTTTCCAATCCATCCATCCATCCATCCATCCATCCATCCATCCATCATCCCTCCCTCCTTCTTTCTAATCCATTCATCCATCTTTCCAATCCACCCACTCATCCATCCATGATGCAACTATCCATCCCCCTTTCCAATGCATCCACCCACCCATCCATCCATCTTTCCAATCCAACCATCCATTTGAGGTCTGGATTCCTTTTTCTGAGCACACACAGCCCCCCCTTCCCGAGAAAGATCTCAGGCTCCCCCCCCCCCAATCAGGGTCTTTTGTTCCTCTGGAGCCTGGCTTAGGCTCACAACTGGAAGAGGAATGACAGTGATGATGGTGGGGGGGGGGGAGAGGGAAGATGGCCACTTCTCTCCTCCTCTTCCTCCAGTCAGTTAGCCAATGGAATGTGTATGACTCATCAGCTGTGACTTATGCTGCTGTGGTTGCTGGAGGTTCCTAGCTGTGTTCCTGCTACCGAAGCGGTAATGTCAGATGTGCCTCCTTCAAAACCCAAGAAAGGAAACCACCAACTCCATGGTTTTAGAGAAAAAAGTACTTTTACTGGATATGAACTGATAGCAACGAAAGTAAAGCAAGGTCTGAGGCTAAAGGCGTGCAATTTTACATATCAAAAATTTACCCAAATCCCTCCCCCACCAACAACCCCAAGCTGAATGTCCAATCTCCAACGCCCAATGGTGTCACGTGGGGTGCATCTCCAGGTGGCTTCACCCATCTGGTACGCAGAGACGGTTGACCTTGACCAGGCCTAAACAAGCCCATTCAGCATGCGCAGAGAGCGAAACTCCCTTTTCATTTAGAGACATCTCCACCAGCACGTTTCCCCTCCCAAATACCGAAACCCCTTCCCCCATTACAGCCGATAGCAAGCTAGCGATAGAGAGGCTGACAGGTACTGAAGAAAATAGGATACCATTACCGCATCACACGATAGAACAACCCCACAGCCGCTGAAAATTCAGAAAATGTGATGTGGAGATCGTCACCTCCTCACTGGGGATGCTCAGAGCTCCATTATAACACACGGCTGACACCCGTATTCTATATGTTGTCTGGTACGTCAGATCTTTAAGCTGATACCAAAAACGATGGGTCTTTACTTCATTCCACGGGTCCTTTTCAATATCAGCCTCCACCGTTCTGTACTCCACCTTGTACTCCTTGACCCTTACTCCTGAAGCGACGATGCTGGGACTCCTCCAGGCCACAGAGATGGTAGAAGATGTTGCCTCAGTTTTTCTTAATCCCTCAGGAGGGCTGATGGGAAGGGTCTTTATGGGAAGACTCAGGTGACTGGTTTCACTAAGGCCCAGTTTGCAACAAGCAGTGTACTTGAACTGGCACTCTGTGTTTGGAGCCAGATTTTTCAGTAGGAAAGTTTCCCTGGTGCCTTCTACCCTCACTATTGTCCAGTTTTCTTCCCCTGTAATCTTGTACCATACCAGATAGCTGGAGATGGCAGCCCTCCCATATTCTGCTGGCTGAAACTTCAGCCGAATGCTGTCGTGTCTCAGTTCACTGATCAGGAAAGGGAGAGGTTTTGAGGGCAACTCAAAGTTCTTGCTGACCAGCTCTCCATTTTCATAAAGGTAAATGGAGGCTCCTGGGTTGTCCACATCTGGCAGTGAGGCCACAGCAAAACGGATATTCTCATTGGATTGGTTGATACTGAAATATTTCTTGATGGATTTGACAGCTTGACGAGCATTGTGGATCCTCTCCTTGTCCTCAAACCAGGCCAGGCCTTTCTTCACCTCAGGAGGGGATTTTGTGGACTTATTTGATTCTGGCAAGAACCGCTCCTGAAGCCAGTCCTGTAAGCTCAACAGAAATGGCTCCTCTTTGTGTAAAAAAGTGAATACAAAGGAGACCACATATAATTTTTCAGGGTTAAGAACAATTTCTTCCAGCATGTTCTGAGATGAGATCACTTCCATACCATCTAGAATAGACAGATAAGATTTGACAAGGTTCATTTCTCTTTTCTTGGTGTCCAGAAATTCACGGAACCTTTGGCTGTTAAAGGGCATCTGGTTGACAGACCTCAAGATGTCCACCAGGGTCCCTTCCTCCAGCTCTCCTCCCCGGATGGAAGGCAACACTGTGGCCAGCTGTTTCTGGAAAGTCTTCCTGTGTTGCCTGCACAGATCTTTGAAGCTCTGGATCTTCCTCTCGATCTCAGGGAACGTCTCAGCAATGGGATCGTTGATTAGATCATTGCTTTCCATCTCAATGTCATTGAGTTCCTCCAAGACCTTCTCAGCATCAGAGATCAACATTAGGCTGATCTCACGGACCATCTTAGCTGCTCTGGGGTCCAGCTTGTTCAGTGGGTAGAGGCAGACCCACACTGGCACAGCCTTCTCTCCATCTTTCCCTAACATTTTTGGTAGAGTTGTGTAAACCTGCATGGCATCTTGGAAAGTCACTGGATTTGTGTCCAAAGAAAAGTCTCCATAGAACTTGCAATTGAATTTCAGAACATTCTCTTTCTCCTCCTCATTTAGCTTCGTATGTGCTTTTCCCGTGATGGAGATCAGCTTCTTGATTGTATCCTGGAGACTTCCTTGAATATCTTTCACCATCTCCATTGAAGAAACTTCTCGGTCAAAGACAAAAAAGGCCTGGGCTCCATAGAGGATGGCGGTGACCACATGGGTGGCTGTGCCATGTTCTAGGACGGCTGGGTAAGAGACATTCTGGATTCCCAGGTGGCTCGTTGTCAGTTCATACTTGGTGGTGGTTTTGTACTGAAGGGTGACTCTGGCCTGTTTCTTGGACTTCTTGGTGTCATGGAGATACTCGGCTGACCCTCCCACTTCAACCAGGCCTCCCAGGAAACTGGCCTTGAGGGGGGCTGAGATGTCCAGGGCGGAGGCCTTATCCTCTATGCTGTCAGATGCAATGATTTCAGTGGCTGTCTTGGGCTGAGGCTCGATGATCAGGTCCTTCTGAAGAGAGTTGCGGTCCCAAAGGGTGACCCCTGCACGGAGCACAAGAAAACAGAGACATGAATTGAACATCATCTTCCAAAACACCTGCAACTGGATAGAGGAGCTCCAGAGAGGTGGGACAATAAAGATCATTTCCACTGGAGGGAAATGAACAAGAGAACCTCTTGTCTGTTCTGCAAACTCCCTCAAACTCTCTGTTATATATTTAATAGACTTGCAGTCAGGGGAGGCAGGGGAGGCAGGGCCTCACCACGGTCATCATGAAAAGAAAAAAAATTGTAAAAGGAAAAAGGCTGAGCTAGTTGCTGCCAGAGTCACAGTGGATGACTCTGCTTAGTGCTTGACTGTTTTAAAAAGCCTCTTTAAAAACTGCCCTCTGCAGGAGGAGGCGAGAGAACCAAGTGCCTCATTTAGTCTGACTTTATGATCACTCGAGCAGAGTTAAGCAAGGGTTAAAAGCCGAAAAGTTCCTTATGTAGATGAGGCATGTGGTTCTCTCGCCTCCTCCTGTAGGGGGTGTTTTTTTAGAGGCTTTTTTTAAACAGTTAAGCAGAGTCATCCATTGGGGACTCTGGCAGCAGCTAACCCAGCCTGACCTCAGCAGCTCTTGCCTTTTTCCTTTTACATTTTTTACATTTTCATCATGGCAGGCAAGAGGAGAGTTGAAATCCTCTGTGATTGTGAAGCAGCTGGAAAAGGTATGTGGGTCGGAGGGCGGGGGAGGAGTTCAAAATTAATGTAATTTGTAAGTAATTTTTTATTGTAAGTAATTTGTGTGTGTGCGTGTGTGTGTGTTTGTTTCTTCACTTCACTCAAACAAACTCTCTCTCAATTTGGGAGAGAGTTTGTTTGAGAAGAGAGGGGCAGCCTTGCTTGAGAAGAGAGGGGCAGCCCTGCTGGCGGGCTGGCTCTTTCTTTCTTTTGTCTGCTGTGCCCCCCTTCCCTTTCTCCTCTCCCCCCACCGGGAGGCCCGTCCTGCTCCCCTCCCCCTTTCCTCCTCCTCCTCTCCCCTTTCTTTGCCAGCTACAACTTAGCGAGGAGGCACCGTGGGGCCAGGCCCCTCGCACCCGCATCCAGCTCGCTGGAACTTGCCACACTGGGGGAGGAATGAGACCCTATTGTCCTGCGGAGCCCACCGCCGCTTGAGCGGGGAGGAGGAGGAAGAGGAGGAGGAGGAGGAGGAGGAGAGCAGTGAGGCCTTGTGCCGGACAGCGGGCCAGGCGGGGAACAGATTGGGTGGGAGGTGGGTTGGCCGGCTGGCTGGGAAGGGGGGATCATGGCCGCTCAGGTGGCCCCCGCCGCCACTGCCAGCAGCTTGGGTGTCCCGGTTTCGTCCGAGCTGAAGAAAGTGGAGGACTGTTCGCCAGAGGAGGCGGGGGGGGCAAGGTGGTGTAGTGCGGCAGCAGCAAGAAGCAGCGTCCACACTGCTGTGTCCGACTATTCTAAAAAGGGAAGGGATTTTTCAGTAGTGAAAACCAGGTGGAACGGGTGGCTCCCTCCCTCCACTCCCAAAAATGACAGTAGCTGTTGGTCCCCCCTCCCCATGTGAGGAGACCATGGTGAGAAGTCGGTGCCTTTGCTGTTCCTCCCAGGTGTGAGCTCATCTTTACGTTCCTGCCCTCCCTCCAAGAGAGAGCACTGCTGGGCTTTTTGGACCCACGCCCCAGCACCCGGAGGCCCTTGATGGTAGCTGGGATGTCAGCATTGCTGGCCTGCTGCCAGCTGCCCACACATTTCCGTTGGACACAGCGGCGGGGACGCTGCTTCTCGCAACCTCCGTGCTCTGCCGCCTCGCCCACCCCGACGAACAATCCTCCGCTTTCTTCAGCTCGGACAGAGCCGGGACACCCAAGCTGCTGGCGGCAGTGGCGGGGACCACCTAAGGGGCCATGATCCCTCCTCCCCAGCCAGCCAGCCCACTCCCCCGCCCAACCTACTCCCCGCGTCTCACGTCTATGGCGGACACAGCACCGGGGTGTCCGAAAGCCCTGCCCTGTGTCCGACATAGGGTGGCTTTTGCCCGCTTGCCTCACCAACCATAAACCTCACCCCACGTCACTGGTTCAGACCTTCCCCC